>NC_072785.1:24416228-24658728 GCF_022539595.1 Amphiprion ocellaris | reverse complement strand
AGCTTAAATGCACTGTTAAGTGTTGTCTTGGTCGATTGTTTTAAATGCTGATTCATTAAATTTTCCTTTGGTTGCTTCATTTAAACCCACATCCACTGGTTCTTTAGCGTAAAGTTTTAGCACAGTATATGAAATGGTCTAACAAGCAAACAACCAACCAACCAAAACAAGCCAACAGACCAAGCAAACAACAGACCAACCAATCAATCAACTGACTGACCAGCCGACCGACAGACCAACCAAACAAAAGAAACAAACAGATCAAGCAAACAACCAACTGACCAACCAGCCACCAGACCAAACAAACAGGCAAACAACAGGTCAAGCAACCAACAAAACAACCAACAGGTGAAACAAACACACAACCAGTAATTTGTTAAATTAATACAAATTCATGATAATCAACTCTGAACCCTTCAGATTCATCTTGGATGAAATGTAGTAAAATAGTTTAAAGTTGTTCTCTCAACCACCTGCAATGACAAAACTGACATATACAGTAATATGTCACACACAGGGGCTGCTTTTTATTTATTTGATCCTAGAACTACATTTTGCCTATAACCTCTGTACTTTTACTTCAGTGTAATTTAGGTTTTTACTGCTACTTTTACAAAATAAAAGGATCAGACTTCTTCTTCCATCACTGTGTGTTGGTGTGTCTTTTCCGAACATTTCTAAAAATGAATAAATCAAAAACAACATCAGCATTAAAGCACAGACAGTCATTGGTCTTTTTCTTGGTTACCTGTTGGTGTGTGAGTTGTTGTGCATGAACCAGGAGCGGTTGTTGTCCACGTACATGGCCCAGGCCTTGTCGTCCTTCCCCAGCATCACGTCCTTCAGCACGTCGGCCCGGGCGATGCCGAACGCTGGGTCGGGGTGGTTGTCATAGCGATCGATGGTCATCTCCCAGTAATGGATGCCTCTGGAGAAGGCGGAGTTCCCCATGACCACCCGGTCGTCGTAGCTGTTGCAGGTCACCGTCAGGTTGTCGTTGGAGAAGATGATGTCGGGGTGAGCAGAGGCCGGGTCCAAGGTGAACCAGGCAACTGTACACAGGAGGAGGTTAGTACACACCATTGTTTAGTAGAAATACACAACCACACCAGGACCTGATGCAGTGATGATGACTTTACAAACACAACGTGATACTGGAGGTTAAAAGTTCAATGAGGTGGAGTTACACTGTAAAAAAAATATCTAAATGGAAAGAGTGGTAATACTATTAAAAAAGTATCAATATTATGAATAAGATTAATAATCCTTATCTTAACACTATGTGACTTAACTTACACTCTATAAAGCTTAATAATTTCTATATTATCACATCTGTGTCAGACAATCTGCAAATCTTAACTGGTGCCTGCTTGGAACAGCAGAAGGGGTTAGAAAAATATTAATCATTAAAATCTACCTAATTTGCTCTTTTAAATACATATTTATCGTTTATCAGTAAAATATAGTAATAATTTTCAAGAAAGTTCAGTTCACCCAAAATACAAAAAGTATGTCAAGAATAAATATTGAACTTACACTTGGCAGGTAGACAGAAAAACAAATAATGTTGCACACGACATAATAAGTTTAAGTTGATTGTATGTCATTCTTGGGCTGATTTAATTTTTCGTTGCTAAAAACACCGCAAACAAAATTCGATTCATGTCTACTGTAAAAGCTTATTAGATTTAGTCAATGTTATTTATATACACTGTAAAAAAAAACAACGTAAAAATCCAACAGTAAGGGTGCCAGAAAAGATAAGTTTTAGAAAACTGTGAAATATAGTAACATTCAACAACTATTTTTAAAAATATGGTGAAAATAATGCATTTTTATGGTCAAACATTTGAAAAAATTATCGACCATTTGAAAAAATACAGGTGGGAAAGATTGAGAGAATGACAAAAATATATATCTGTAAGTTTTTATTACTTAAAAGATATAATTTTTAACAAATTTTTTTGCTGATTTCCATACAGTAAAATATTGTGCAATTTTACAGTAAGTGTCTTTTACATTTAGTGTGTAAATTAATTGTATTATTTTCTGTAATTTTTGAAAAACAGGAAGATGGATAAATTAACAGTAAATTGTTAAAAAAAAGTTTAAAACTTGAAAAAAATAAAATGATAAATTTGTTTTTTTACAGTGTTTTTACAATTTTTACAGGTGTCAACGTACTTTCCAAGAGAAACACAAAAGGAATGTTACAAATGTAAGGTTAAGAACATATAATATGCAATAAAAAATACAAATATATCTGGCTAATTTAAATATTAAAGTTAAGCACCTACAATTTTATATATAAAACCGAATTACCTGACTAATTTACAGTACAGATTTGGGTTAATGGCCCAGAAAACTATAAATGGAAAACCCAATAAATCCAAAGATTTAACCCTAACCCTCTCAAAATCTGTCTTCATAGCTGATGCCTTTAGTAGGAAAATATGCTTTCCTGTAGTTTAGGTGAACTGTTCCTTTGTAAGTTGGTAAAAACAAAAATAAATTCACAATCCTGCTTGACTTGAGTGTAGAAAAACGCAGTATCTCTATGAATGTTGGGGTGTAGCAGGTGGACGTTTGCAGTTTTTATGGGCTCCACTGGACTTTACTGTCTACTGGTGTTACCACATGCAGTAAAGTTTCATTACGTGGCTTAATTTCCCAAAGGAGAGACATTTATTAGAGGCTTAATACGTGGAGCCCACAGAGCCGCAAACTGCCCCCCTGCTGGTCTGAATGTGAGGACGTCACTGATGGAACAGACAATGACCTGAAGGGGGGATTAGTCTGCAATGAGAGCTGTCCATACCTGTGCCTATAGACTGAATATCACATGGGGGGAGTCCAGCTGAAATGTGAAATGAAGGGGAGGAGGAAGTAGAGGAAAAAAGGAAAAAGAGGGGAACGAAGCAGACAGTGTAGGGAGGGGTTTAGGAGGGGAGGCGAAGGGGGTACAAAAAAAACAAAAAAAAGCAGAATCGATCAGGGAAGCTGGTTCAGCTCAGTGACCAGAGGAAGATCCCCAAACCCTAGAAACAAACCACCGAAGACTCAAACAGAACAAAAACAAAGAGAAGCTCTGGACTGACAAATTCAAAAAAAGAAATAAAATCAAAGCCCAGTGAAGCCTGCAAAAACACTGAGTGGTTAGATCTCTTTGTGCAGCTGCTGAGTGCTCCCTCTGTCAGGTAGGGAGGCTGTCTGGGCCTTTCAGGTCCACTGGTGGATGACAAGCTTCCCCATCTATGCACAGCAGCATTGAACTAATGGGAAAGCAAGCACATGGCTGGACTAAAGCAGCTGCACACCCTCCAAACAGAATCCACATCCTGCCGCTGGACTAAAATCCTGTCACAGATATTTTGGAGGCTTTTATTGTTATTATTCATGGTGTTGCATTAACTATAAAGCCATTTGAAACACATGATGAACTCAAAAAAGCGTGGTTTGTATTTGAAAACCTGCCAAGACAGTTGATCTTAGATTCTAAAGACGATGCTTTAGTCTGGCAGCAACAATTTATTAGTCCTCAGATCTCCTGGAGTTCAGTGCAGATTTGTTGGCTGTAAAAGGAACAAGTTAGAGAATGTGAGCCAAGACTCTGGTCTGTGAAGCTGTATGATTATTATTACACCTGTGATAAAGCACCTGCCAGCTGTTTGCCAAAGCACTGATCGTATGTAGTCTAATCACAACTTATCAAACATATAAAATGTGCTTAAACCTCCTTAAAGATGAGATCAGAATAAAGTGGGTCATCCGTGGTATCTGGGAACCGTAATCCACCTGAGGAACAAAGATATGAAGACAAACATGTGGCAGATGCTGAAAGAGTTGAAAATGGATGTTGTTGGTCCTTATAACAACATCATCTCCATGTTAGGAATGTTGTCGTGTCTTGTATTGTTCTTCCTGTTGTGAGTTGTTCTTGAAACTTTTCATCTGCATCTGTATTTTTTTGATGTTGTAATTTAAATTGTAGCTTCTAAGGATATACTGGTCAAACTTATTTCTATTTAATTTTTAACATTTTTCATCTGCAGCATTTCCCCCAGTCCTATAATTATATTTTGGCATTTTTTTTATGATAACAACCAGAGATATCCTGATCAAGTTTGTATTTTACTCCACAGTCATTTAATATTTAGCATTTTTTGATACTACTTTCCTATAAAACAGCCGCTTAAAGTATTGTAGATGAGCTGTAGTATCTGGTTTCACCACCAGGTGGAACCTCTAACTGGTAATAATTGCAGAGATCTGAGGAGGCGATTCCATGTTGGCAAACAGAGAGCATTGTTGGGGTTTCATGAGCAAAAGAGCACCATGACAAAGTCTTCTGAGACGTTTAATGACCTCCAGTCAGTACATTAGTATTAAGTCAAACTGGGATTAATTAGAACATCATTCCTGTATTGCAGTAGTTTTTGTACTTGCTGCTTTTGTGGCACATATTCTGTGTCTGCTGTATTATTTAATTACTGGTTGATTTTGCTGCACATATTAAGTAAATAACTCCAATTTACTTGAGTGACATTGGATTGAAACAAAGCGCTGGGCTTAGATTTTTGGTTAAAAATTGTCTCGACTGGCTTCTAACCTGATTTCAGGGTCGAACTCTGAACATTCCTAATAACCACATAACCTACAACTGTGATAACAGTCTTTTTCATTTGTTATTTTCAAGAACGTATCTGGGACTGTATGTAAAGATGGACAATTTGGAAGCTCTACAGAACTGGCTAAAGGTAGAACATGTTAAAAATGGGTTCTGCTGTCGTCTGCTCAGCTCAGTACTGCACAGATTCTGGTTTTAGCATCCATTTCTGCAATAATTTGGCTTCACTTGTGCACACTGTGAGGAAATGGTGATGTTTTGCCCATATTTACCCACAGACTGTGGTAAAAATTGAATTGTCAGCCTTTACTGGTGGACAAACTATTTAAAGGAGGCTCTGTGTTCAGTTGCAGTAAGCTAATACTGGAATATACGTGGGCGATGACGCTGTGAAAAAGAGCAATATACTGAATATAAATGTGGCTTGGCTATAAACAAATACATGAGGAAGGTTTGTGAGTCCAACTGAGGCAGTGAAGAAGAACTAATAAGTGTATTTTCTTGCATACCTGTGAGCCTCAGTCTGGATTCTAACTTTGCGAACACACACTGAACAACTATGCAGGATCAGAGGAAGACGTGAATGAATTCTGTTATCAGGATGTTTTTCTCCTTAAAGATTGACAGTGATGACGTACTCTCAGAGGTCTGCATGATCAGAGTCTTGCTGTACTGGCCCACTCCGCTGGCGTTAAAGGCCTTCACTCTGGACTTGTACGTGCTGTGGAAGTGGAGTCCGTCCACCGTGCAGATGGTCTCCGTCCCCACGTACACTTCCTGCAAACACACACATCGAGTCCCGTTAAAACTGGCAGATACATCAAGTGCGTAATTATGACACCCAACAGTCCTGTTTGTCGAACCCGGCAGGCTCAGCTTCTGAAGGAGCGTCCCGATCGGATTTGGCGGCGAGTTTAATAAGTGAGAGTTTGTACAACTGAGCGTGGGAGCTGCAGCCCACGCCGCAGTATAAATAGACACGAGGACACAAAGTCGCCAGAGCTCAGTGTGAAGCTGCGTTGGAGAGATTCAATGAGTCAGAGCGAGAGTAGAGGAGGAAGGAAAACTTCCCTCGCCATTTGGAAAATTGTTTTCTGGCATAGTGCTGCATCCGACACAGGTATGACACAGAAAACGTGGGGAAAAAGGCAATTTTACACACAAAAAGATCAGAGAAGTTCCAAAACATGCTCCAAGGTGCTCTACATTGTAATGTTTTGCCATCTGTGGACACTCAGAAAATGCTGTTTAGATTTTAGTAAACTATTGTTAAAAAAAAAAAAAAAAAAAAAGGACCAAAGACATTAAATTTCTGTTTTCATTTTTTGTTCAACTTATGGCATTCTAACTCTTTTATCATGTACAAAAGACTGTTTGGAGTAGAAATCACCATAATAGTTCTAAAATGTGTTCCATGATACTCTATATTTTATTTTTCTGTTGTAAATCACGTTAACAATGAAGACCAAACACCTGTGTTGTACAGTTGAGTCAACTTCTGTTTTCATTTTTGTACAATTTATGGAATAACTTTTGCATGTTGTACAAAAGACAATTTTGAATTCTGTCTACTTCTAGTCATGGTTGTCCTGTTTCCATAGAGAAAAATGCCCAACAACTGATTGGGGTTGAATGTGCAACTTGATGTTGGGGAGCTTTCTGTGCTTATTTCCACCAATTTAATGGAATTATAATGGACGAAAGGGTCTCCTCTTTACAGTTTGCGGTGTACTATTCCTTTACGTCTATTGCTTTTTGCAAACGAGTTCTCAAAACTTTCCTTCTCAAGGTGCTGGATCCATAAGTACACACTGATTCCTGCTTTCAAAGAGCTCAAAAGACTTTATTACATCTAGAAAAGGTCAGCTTGGCGATTCCAGAAGAAGAAACTCCTCATAACAGTTCCAAAACATGCTCCAAGATGCTCTATCTCGTATTTTTTCGCTGTAAATCACAGGTTAACAGTGAAGACTCTCCAAGGTGGAGTACAATTTGGCATCGACCGCCCACCAATTAGCAGTTAGCGGATACAGTTGGCAGATTGGATGCAAATGATCCCCCTCTTATGGAATGGTTGTAATTAAGACAGAGGGACGAAACAGACAATTATAGAACCCAAATGAACTGAAAGGGTGAGAGATTACGAACAGCTGGTTTGAGCTAACAAGCCGTAGAGAGGAGAGTAAAATGGCTTGAGGTCACTGGCACCGTTTTCCAAAATTAAAACACAGGACGCCTCAACAAACAGCTGCTGGTTCAGTCGCATTTCAGAGGCAGCGTCGAGCTCAACCCTTTTCAGTCTCCTCACACACCAGTAAAGCTACCAAACTGACTTTTATAAGGCTACCGGTGCACAGCAGGTATCAGAAAGTCCAATATTTTGACTATTATCTCACATTTTAGGTGAAAAGCTGAGCTGAACCACTTTAATTACGCTGCCCCAGCTGCTCAGACGAATATCGTCGACATCTAGAGCCCATTCAGAGTTATGAAAGGATGGTAGCAGTTTGACAGAGAGCAAAGCCTGAAATATGGGGGATCAGTTGGGTGTTTGGTGGTTTTCTTTATTTAGAGTCGTACCATCCCGTCTTAGCTCGGCAAGTTGCAAAACAATCTGAAAATTCAATTCCTCCTTTAAGTGATGGGATCGAATAAACACTATTTTCTAATTTGTAAACTTGGAATTTCCATGAATCAAATAAGATTTAGAAAAATTTGAACCACGATCTGATGAAATTTAACTAATGCAGTCCCGTTTTTGAGTGTAAAACTCCTGATATCATAGTAGTGATGGATTTTTAATGGTATTCAGACTTATGTAAGGTTTAAAACCAAGATTTCAAGACAAGTTAGACCCTCTGAGCCCATAAATCTGCCAATGGGTTTGTAAGACGTGTTTGTCATTTTAAAAACTGACAAAATGACACCATTTATCAGAGCTAGAAACCGTAAAAACGGAAAGAATCATCAGATTTTGAAGTTTGGATGGTCCTTTGTGAGAAAACGTAGCCAAATCCAAGCTTAAAATCACAATATTTCATCCAAATTACTTCATTCAACATGTCTTGTTTAAAAAAAAAATCTCAAAAATCAGCTGCTTGCATTAGCCAAATTCTGGAAAAAACTCAAAAAAATGTGTGCTTCTTGGTGCAATCATGAAGGTATTAATGACTCAGCTATATTTGGCTGAACTGCAGGCAGTGTTTACACGGAGCAGAGAGGAAATAGGCATGAAAACAAATGAAAAATGTAAGTAGTAAACTATTACGACATGCAGTTACTGTTTTTCAGTATAGGTGACACTTGTGAGCACTTGGAAAAATGTGTAGCATGTTGATTCCAGTTTTTTATCCAATTTTTGTAAAATATATAAAGGGAAACAAAAATCAACTTTTATTTTTCCTTGTTATATATATATTTATAGCAGTAGGACTGTGTTAGACTGCACAAAAGATGTTTTATAGTTTTCTGTACTTATAGTCATGGTTGTTCTGTTTCCATAGAGGTGCAAGACTTTATATTGCAATAAGAAAATGAGCCCACAGGGAGTAAAAATGTTACAGAAGCAAAAAATGCCTTGAAAATTCTAAGAGTTTAGAGAGTTAAACGTGCAACTTGAACTTTTTGCATGTATTTCCACCAGTTTAATGGAGTTATGATGGACAAAAAGATGAACTCCTGACAGTTTCTGATGTACTATCCCTTAAATTCTTCTTCTGCTTCCTGCATTGAGCTCAAAAAACTCAATCACATCCTTCTTGTCCAGGTGTTGGATCCACGATTGCACACTTATTCCTGCTTTCAAAGAGCTCAAACCACTTCATAATGTTTAGATAAACTATGTTTCAAGCCCACACTCCTAATCTTTCTTGACATTTTTTTCCTGTTTGTGCAGAAGAAGAAACACTGCCTTTCTGAGAACAAAAGAAATCCTTGTTCTTTTCTCTGCTCTACTCAACGTTTACTTTCTTCTTTCCCTCTGTGTGCCGAAGCTGTAAAGTCTCAGCCTCTGGCGAGTTTTTGTCGGATTTAAAGAGTAAAACGACATTTTTTCCCCCCCAATTTAAGCAACATGACTCATTTATTTCACACTAATAAAAGATGATTTAAAATACTTGGCTGGAAGCTACGTCCCAAATGTTAACATCACTTTAAGTAACTGTCTTTGTTAAGAGTCGGTGGGGCTTCTATACGGAGGTTTAGAGTTCAGACACAGATATCCTCTGCTATTGTACTGAGGGAATAGTCCAGGAGGTATAAGTTGCCCTCGGAACAAAGCAGGGATCTGAGCGTATAGAGAACCGGGGAGGGTCTCTGTGAGGATGGATTACATGCTGAGGGAATGAAGGCCGCCTTGATGCCGGATCACGCTTCCTGCGGGATCATCCCGGCCGACAGCTGCGTGAAAAACCCTTTTTCCTTGACGGCGAGTCATTCAGCGCCCCGATACGCTGCGTCACATGACAGCATGGCCTCCGCACAGGGGGATTTCAGCCACAAGACGCCGCTTTCACATCCACCCTGGCAACACATGAACGGGTCTTTGTTGGAACTGAGGCAGGGGGAGTCCCGTAAAGGTGAGTTACTACCCGAGCTGCTGCTGTTTCTCACTTTTTCTTTTGGTTTCTGTGTGTAAATCTCACAAAAGTTCCCATTTAAAGGTGAAATAACACCGTTGTTTGTTACAGTGAACACATAAATCCAAGCTTGTGTGGAGAAAATAGCACCTGCGGAGTGGACACCTACCCTGAACGGACCCCCGTTTCCATCGTCCAGCTCCAGGATGTATCCGTCCACGGCGATGGTGGAAAGCGGCGGCTGTTTCCATGACAACGTGGCGCTGTTGTTCTGAGTGCAGCATTCCTCCAGCTGGAGCATCGGAGCAGCTGGGACTGAGGAGGGCGAGAAAACCAGGCCAGATTACAGCCCACCGAGATATTTAAAGACGAGCACACTCGCTCGCACGTGCACACTCCCCAGCGTGGCAGCATGACTCTGCAGGCGTTTTCAATATTTATCACCCGATCAATAACTTAATAATTAAAAGCTTCTCATTCCTGAGACTTTTATTTTAGCAAACATCTGCAGTATGTCAGAAAATAAATATTTTTTTTAGCGCATAAACATCCAGTCATCACTATGTCGAGCGGCAGAGCCAGTAAAAACAAATAATCAGAGTCGCTGCATTGACATTTAAATTGTTTTGGCTGATTAAATACAAAGCTTCCACCTTAAAAGTTGCAGGTAGCTGCTGTTTTGCTTTTCAGCAGCACAGGGAAGTACATTATTTTCCTTTTCTGGTTTATATGTTAATCAGTAAAGATGAAAAGGCAGTAAAATATCCTTTCATTTACTTTTTTGGGAACAGCTTAAAAGAGAATAATGATATAATAAAACAGCTTCAAAGTTTTTGGAAGCCCTTATTTATGCCTCATGATAACTATTAATGCTGGAGTGCATTAGTGTTGGGCTCTAAAGTTGGGTTGCAACACATTTATTTACAAAAAATGACTGAATTAGGCTGTTGGCTCGTAATCTGACATATAATAATTGTTTGACTGATGATAAAATATTGAAACCATCTCTTAAATGGGAGTATTAAGCTGTTCTTTTTGTAAATAAATGAGCTGCAACATGACGGTTTCGTGAACTACTTGTAAATTTTCGACCCCGTAACCACAGAAATAAACCCCAACTTAACTTAACGCTCATGTCACGCTCCAGTTCTGGCACAAACTTAACGGAAATATCTAAACACGTGTCCACCGTGTGCCCGAGCCACACCGCCTCTCGATATAGTTTCATCTTTGTGATTTTGACATCCAAAGAGGTCACATGCGAGAACAAGCTGCCTCTAAACTCCAGGGAGTGCTGTCACAGAAAAAGAAGGACGCTCCCAAACATTAGTGTCCATAATACATTTTAGTACACTCACAAATGTCCCAGTAAAAGTAGGTTTTTCCACTCATATTTTACCAACAGCAGCCTCAGTGCTGATAGGGAAGCACTACTTTGCTTGAGAGCATGAACTTTTCTCTTTGAGTTAAAAAAAAAATCTGTCTTCTTTTGTGTTTTACCTTTCATCTGTACAAAGTCCAGCTGGTGGATGGTCTGCAGAAGAGGTCCGCTGTCCAGAGTGAGGTCAAAGTCGCTGGTCATCCTCGGGGTGAGAGTTCCCTTACCCCACTGGCTCTCTGTCATGTGGACCCTCCGGATCAAAGCATCGGAGATCTGGGAGAGACAGAAAATCAGAGGATAATGTCATCTACATTTGAGATATTCTGATCAAGTTTTTTGTTTGATTCTAATTCAATCCGAGTAATTTAATATCCGGTATTTTTCGATACCATTTTCCGAGATAATGCACTTTAAGTATTGTAGATTTCCTGTAGTACCCGTTTGTGCCACCAGGTGGAGCCCCTTACTGTACCATGTTTATGTATTGGCAAACAGAGAGCATTGTGGGGGAAAACTAGTAAAGGAGCACCATGACAAAGACTTCTGTTGGGTTTAGCTGGTAAAAGAGTCCGTGATAAAGGTTTCTATTGGGTTTGGCTGGTAAAGGAGCACCATGACCAAGACTTCTATTGGGTTTACCTAGTAAAGCAGCAGCATGATGAAGACTTCTATGGGTTTAGCTTGTAAAAGAGCATCATGATAAAGACTTCCACAGGGTTTGGAACACCGTGATGAAGACTTCCATGTTTAGTTAGTAGTAGCACCATGAAAAAGACTTCTATACAGTTTAGCTAGTGAAGGAGTACTGCGATAAAGACTTCTATGGGGTTACTTCATAAAAGAGCACCATGATAAAGACTTCTCTGTGGTTTAGCTAGTAAAGGAACACCATGATAAAAACCTTTCTTTGTTTTATCTAGTAATTGAGCACCATGATAAAGACTTCTCTGGGGCTTAGCTAGTAGAGGAGCACCGTGAGAAAGACTTTTATGAGGTTTACTGAAGTCAGGCTACCAAACAAGCATGAGGATAGGACAGTGAATCTGAATCTTAGTGGAATATGTTACGGCTAAATTTGCATAATTTGTCATGTTTCCACACGAGAAACGATGTTAATGAAGAATTGTGCAAAGGTTTACGTTGATACCAATAACTTATTATTCCTGTGATTGAACATACCTAATTTACTTATATCTTGTATGCTTTTTGAAATAAATATTACAGAACTGGGACATTTTCCAGGTTTGTAAACTTCCAATTAATGCATAACATATTTACAATCTGCACACTATTCAACACCTTCTATCCTTAATGTCTCCATACAGGAAACAAAGGCAGGTCAGACAGTCAGCTGAACATTCAAGAAGACACTGCAACATACAAGTACATGATGGACATCTAGTCAGGTTTAAAAGGAATTGTCTCCAAACTGCAAACCTTGATTGGTGGGGATTCTCAGGTATTTATTCTCACCCTCAAAATCACATGACTACTGTCCTGTCAATGACTGACATGCTTTGACGTGTGAATGGTGGTAAGACTGTTTGGGAAAAGGACCTCAGGACTGCATTATAAGTTCCAGATAACTCGTGTTGTAATTCCTCTGCTCTATTTAGAAATGGCTGATCACGTTTTACATAGATGGCTTCCTTTACTAATCTCTCTAATGATCTGTCTTCTCTGTCCAGAATGTGAACTTTGCTGTCTTCAATGGAGGCTTGTAAATCTTGGGTCATTAACAGGCCATTAGCCATGTGATTTGTGGATGGGAATAAATGTCTGGAACTCCCCATTGATCTGTTGGAACTGACGAAGTCTCTTGGATGAGATTCAAAACGTCTTCACGAACCGAAAAGAGTAGTCCAGGAGCTTTTTATTACAATTTTCATCTGGATAATTAAGAATCTACACAGATTATTTCCTGGACACTTTAAGGGAAAAGAATCTGGGCCTATATTAAAAAAAAAAAAAAAAAAACTTGGTTTAAATGTAATTTACTAAGGTGTCCACCGACTTAGCACTTGTTGCTACAGGCCACAAACAAGCAGTGATACTGTGCACTGTGCTTGCACAAAAATCATAAAAACACCTTAAGGATTTTTAGCTTTTAAGCTAATTCAAAGACGTCAAATAAGTCTGATTTTAACAAGGTGAAACTGTACTGCAATGCCTACAAAACTGTCTGAAACTTTACCATCGCTATGAGTTTGGTTTTGGTTGCCTTTGTTTTTTTTTTTTTTTACACACATAAATGTTGTATTTGCAGCTAGAAATTCACCTCGACTTGCCATGAGCCAAGAACATTGAGAACTGGTGCTCAAGGCAACATTTTGCATCATTATTGAAACTAAAAATAAGATTGAGCTGCAGCTTGTAGTAATGAAAACAGACTGGTGATATGAATCGTACCTGCAGGAAACCACTGGGGTCATTTTCCTTGATGACCTCCAGACAGTACTCCATCAATCCGGTGGTCTGACGCAGCTTCACCGTGCAGTGGGAGATCTGATCCCGAACCACCTGCATAGATTAATACAGTTAAAAACATATTTTACAGTGTAGAAATGTTGATAAATGAATTGTGTAGAGAAACAAAGGTAGAGACGGGGACAGATGGAGGCAGACGGCGTAAATGACAACATAAAAATGGCGACATTGAGGGAGAGAAGAGACAGAAAAGGGCAGAGAATCGGCGAAGGGAGGCGTCTGGCAAACACAGATTAAACAAAGCTGTTAATGGATGAAGAGCAGCAGAACGAGGCGACCGGGAGGAATACCAATAATGAGATTAGCGGCGGGATTGTCAAAGTGATTGATTGAGTAATTTGCCCTCCTGAGGCACAGATTGAGGGAGGAAGAGGAGGCCGGTGGGACATCGGCGGCCGATCCTGTTGTTGTCGACGTTAATGGAACCAAAGTGACAGTTTGTTTTTCACACTCCGGCCGTGTGAACAGTCACCACGAGTTACATCAGAGACACCAAGCTGCTCCAAGGGATGACATTTCACTCCGAGTACAAGACATTGGGAAGTTTCTGCACATTTTTCTTCATTTTTTGTTTCTAAAAACTCATCTGAGACTAAACAATCTGCCTCATACATTGATTCTAATCTATATACAAGGCTAAGGTCTTGCACCATTTACAGAAACCCTCCTTTTTGCACCAGTATTTGGATATTTCATGGATACAACTGGGGAGATTCCTTCTCTCCTGCTGACACCACTGATGTCCACAGCGCCTTTCTGCAACAGTGTGAAATAAATGGAGGTGGTGGACCAGTGGTTGCTAGGAAACAGAAACTTTACTGCTGCTATCTGAGGTTCTCCAAGGATGAGGGGAAAGGGAAATCCTTCCTGCAGACCGACAGCGAACACCAAGATGATGATTTACTGATGACTGCAGTCAGAGCACGTCAATATGCAGGTACAGTGGCAGCCAGAAACGTGGTGGTGTTCTAATTTATCGACTTCTCGCCGCTGCAATCGGCATGAGAGATAAATACGCATACATTATTTACTGTGATCATTAAAGATAATCATTGCAGAGCAAGAATAAATGTGAAATGTTGCAGTATTTTTACTGCTGTAATCAATTCAGAGCACGAAAGATGATTTCAGGATTGTTGGACAATACAGATAAAAATCCCTAAACTGAATATATATAACTTTATATTAGTGTGATACTGAAATTTCATTAAAGAATTAAGGTATAGAACTTAATCACACCAGATACAACAGTCTTGTAAACCCAATAATGTCATAAAACACACGTTCATGCTAGTAATAGTAAAATTACATGCTAAAAAATAATGTTTGGGCTCAACAACAACAAAAAAACACAACAGTTTGCACCAATCTTTTGGATTTATGACAACTAATTTTAATTATATTCAACCAATGAACTTGTTAGATTTAAGTAAATTAGGTTTCCCCCCATATTCAAAGGTATTATTAATTATCACTTTTTAATAATTGTTAGCATAAACACACATTTTTAAGTTGATTATTCATAAAAAATTAATTTGTTCCAACTAGTATTTCCATGTTCTTTAACATTAATGTTTAAGTGTAATATATTTAACTAACAAATTATTATTAACAAGTTTTTACATTGGCAAATTAAAAAATAAAAAGTAATTCTAACTATTTCCCTGTTATGTGGAGGGAATTTTTAAGTGTTATGCATTTAACTAACATAATTATTCACAGTTTTTAGGTTGGCAAATTAAAAAAATGAAGTTGCTCTAGTGTTAAATATGGAGTGGTCTTGAAATCCTGACCTCAAGGTGAAGAAAAAAACTGTTCATTAAACCAACTTCATTAAGTTCCCTCAACTTGAATTTAGTTTTAAATCAACTAAAGCATTAATTTGAGTTTAAATTAACACAATATTAAGTTGATTCAACCTTATTATGTCAACCTAACCCATCAAAATAAAGTTTGCAGCTTTAAGGGTTTATCTAAATCAGTAACTTCGATTTTATATAATCTTTTACAAAATATGTTTAATTAAATGGTGGTAATAAGTCCCTTGAATTATCATTTAGAGTTAGTTACAGAGATGGACCTGAAATATTTCACACATCATTATTGTGTATTAATTTGTCGCATTATAAAGCATACAAATTACACGAGTATATGTAGATATCATAAATACCATGCATGTAGATCTGGAAAACGCAGTTACAGGAGGACAACATGAACTCTGCAACACCATTTAATACTAAAACTGGTATTTTGCCATATGCTCGTTCACGTGCACATCAATCTGTGTATCAGTCTGAACTTTTAAACGTAGACACAACGTCCTAAAGTGCTCAAAAAATGCTAATTTTAACATGTAAAACTGCTTTCTTTGTGTTTGTGTTGCGGCTTATTAGTCTGCAAGCCAAGGACATCCCCAAAAGGCATATTTAACATTTGTAGGCAGTACACAAACATTTAATAACACGCTATAATGTAAGTGAACACTGATATTTTAGGCCTTTTTTAATGCTAAAAAGTAGCATTTATTGTTGTATTGTCACGCATTTTCCTGCAGCAGGGAAAAAGTTGTTCAAAAAATGCATAAATAAACACTTAAATGTGCTCACCAGCACTTTATAAAGCACTATAAGGCATTTATTAAATGTTTTTATGGTGCAAATAAAAGCTAAATAGGCAAACTTTCAGACTAAAATCACAGCTTCTGTTTCAGCTTCTACATTTCACTTATTATCTGCTGCAAACACCAGGGAAGATAAATTTAAGCCAAGTCTGCAGATAAGTCAATCATGTTTAGCCGAAGTTTCAGGCTCGCTGCCAGAATATCTGCAGTTCTGCATCTGTCCAGGGAGACGGGCTGCAGAAACCACTGAACACTTGCTAAGCCTCCATCCATTCCTACTTATTCAGTGTGACCTGAAATGAACCGAATATTCAGCTGAAGCTTCTCTTCTGAAGTGCAGACAAATGAAAACCAACAGCAGGTTTGTCTGAACTCCAAGTAAATTAATGTTCATGTGATCATATTTGAATCCCCGACCCCTTTGGTGCTGAAATCAATCGGCCAGATGACTGTTTTGACCTCTCTGGTGGTACACTGAATGGAGATTTCACTCCCCGCTTTGATGATTTGCTCTATATTTCTGTGGCTGAGGGCCAAACCGTCCCTGCTGTGTCAACTCTGGAACATCCACACGCCTGCAGTGGCCTGGCAGGACTCCAGGAAGAGCTGTTCAACAATCGCCTCGCTGTCCCTCCTCTGCATGCACAATCACACTCATTCACGGATGCAAACAGAGGCGGCGAAAAGAAAAACACTCCTTTCTCTGCTTCCTGTCCTCTCTGTGGTCCTTCTCCTCTCAGATTCAAGCTTCGCTGCAGCTTCTCTCAGCATTCCAGTCGTCCTTTTCCTGAAATCTGCTTTAAATCAGCTTCCCAATAAGACGTCAAAGCTGCCGGGGGCGATACCGCTCTGCCAGATGATCGCTAGATAATCAGCACACGGAGGACACATCCATTCGAAGGGGCTGCGGCAGCTGGAGGTGGGACGGCAGTGGAGGAAAATTTGGCATCTTGATGAGAGTTGTGACAAATTAATTGAGAAGCAGAGAAAGAGACGGTGAGAGATGAAGGATATAAAAAGTGGAAGTGGGCTACAGTTTCTGCACAGAGGAAACAAACTGTGTCCTTGCAGACATATGTGGCTGACATGGTGATAAACATCCTCACAGTGCTCAAACATGCAGCAATGTGTCCCTTTACAGTCACGGCTGGTTTATTTTCTTCTTCCTAGTACTCCTGGGAGAAATATGGTCTCTTGCAGATTCATTACAACATCTTAAAACCTCTTAATGATAAAGTTTTGCATGTAAATCTGCAGTGACTGATTTTTTTTGGCCACTTACTGGTAATGAAAACCCCTATCTGCATTCGGAAATTTTCCTTTTAAGCTGAATTCAAGTCCAAAATCCACTCGCCTACGAAGCCTGTCTTACATGAATCACTATATTTGCCTATTGTTTGGTGCTAAGGAGGTAGAGTACAGTGTTTGTCCTTTAAAAGAGATTTTTAAGAAAGACTGCGAAGAAAAGTGGGCTGAAACTTACTACAAAGCTAAAAGGAGTGGCAGATTGAGGAATGAATTGTCACATTGTTTTCCTGTTGTCATTTGCTGCATTGTTAAAATAAAAATAGAGATTATAGGCGCTTTAACGCTGCTGGTCGTACAACCGAAACAATGCGCTATCAAAAGACGCTACAGAGCTACAGAATTGAGTCAAAATACAGTCAATTGATAATTCTCTAATGCTTTTTACATGGCACATTTGATCCAATGTTAATAGAAACAATAATATCAAAATACTGGATATAGAAGCTTTAAAGACTTTTTACACAAATACAAATATTGTCCACCAACACTGACTAGAACCATATGTGGCAGGATAACCACAAAAAGGATCATTTATATTGATGTATCCATCTGATAACATAAAACCCAGGTTAAGTATTACGATACTTGCTGTGTTCATTTCTCAGACATCTTCTGAGTGTTGGACAAACATCTACAATTAGTATAAAGAGACTGATTGAGCCTCACTGTACTGTATGCTAAACAAGTAGTCTTAAGACCAAGCCACGGTTTCTGCTCAATGGATGGATGGATGGATGGATGGATGGATGGATGGCTGGCTGGATGGATGGATGGATGGATGGATGGATGGATAGATTCCATACTAAATAAGTTAAAGTTTTGTGCATTGTAAAACCTTATAGCAGTTGGTATAAAAGACTTCCTGTGCCTCTCAGATCGCACACTGGTTCAATCAATCTCTGACTGGAGGCTGCTGTTGATGACTTTCTAGGTGCAAATCAAAGCGACTACTTTCATTACAACCCTTGCTATGGTGAATTCTAAAGGTATGGACGACATATAGTCACTACTGACAGCAAGCATTTATTCAGAGCACCTTTTGTTTTCCTGGCACATGTGCAGTAGATGGATTTGAGTGCGGTCTGCATATACCCTCACAGAGTTAGGTGGATGATTTATATGCCAGGTGGGCAGGTGGAAAGCAGGAATTGGTTATTAGATCAGTAAAAAGTAGGCTCAGCTGGTTATTCCTAGCCGTCAGACTCGTCTGCAACATCTTTAGCGTCTTTTATGATTGCTTTACTATCGATTTTTTGCGTTTGCCTTCTGTTTTATGATCCGATTGTTTTTGTGAACTCTACTTTTTTTATGACTCCTACAACAGGAGCATCACGAGTATCGATATTTCACAATTACCTCGTCAGTTGTACGTACTATATTTGGCCTGCAGGTCCTGCCACCTCTCTGAGAAATAAATTGCCCCCGTCTATCTGTTTCTGTAGTAATTATTAGGCCACTGCGGCACCGTTGGCCTGGTAAGATATTGTGGCTGCAGTCTCCTCACCTGCCCTCATCCAGCAGCTCAGAGGACACAGCCGAGGCCACGGCTTGACAGATGGGAAACGAGTGAAGATGATTTAATGATACTGACAAGAAACACAGACAGAAGTGGAGTATAAACTAGGAGCTATAGAGAAATTAATATTAAAAGAGGAAACATTTAATGAAGCTGATAGTGGATGAATAACATGATACTGTACGATACACAGTGATGGTCATAAGAAGTGACAAGTGTCCCAACTACTGACACTCAGCTATCAGCCAGGAGATGCGAGTGGATGTTGTCTTAAGTCTAAATGACAGATAACCAGCTCAGTTAATGAATTTAGTAGCTTGTTAACAAACTAATTTTATTTTTTTAGTTTATGAATTTGTATTTAAAAACTACCTTTAGTTTATGAGGTTAATTGCTTGCTAACAAACTAGCTTTAGTTGCTGGTTTTGTCAGCAGTTTCCAAACTAGCTTCTGTTAATATTTGCTTCTTAAATAACTAGCTTGATTTTTAAAAAATTAAAATTTTAGCTTATTAGCAAACTAGCTTTAGTTTTAAAGGTCATTAGCTTAAAATTAGCTTCAGTTCTTTTTTTGTCAGCTGCTTGAAAACTACAATGAGTGATGATAATGATGATTATTGAGTTTATTAGCCTGCTAACATGCTAGTTTTAGTTTTGGAAATGTTTGCATTGTATAAATAGTAATAGTTGGACTTAATGAGCTTTGTTCTTCAGTTATTTAGTCTTGTAGTAAAATAGCTCTAGATCTTCACTTCATCAGCCTTTTAAAGAGAGGGACCTCTGGTTCTGTTGTCTTTTTTTGTTTGTTTGTTTTTAATGAGATGTGTAGAATAAAGTGGTTTTGATTAAATATTTTACACAATTTTAAGCTGAATTTTTTTTGCAGTTTTCCTGACAGAACCACAGGCCACAGATGATGCTTTTACAGCCCTTCAGAACCTAAAAATCTGTGTATTTTTTCCTGTTTTTACAGTTTCTTAGCATGATAAACTGATTCATTTTTGGCTTTTTTAAAAATATAAAACTTGTTTTTGCAGTTTTTGGGGTTCAGAGGGCTAAATTATCAATGATTTTACAAATTCATACTGTTGTCCTTTTAATGGTGTCTCTTAAAACAATGCTCAATCACATGTTTAAAACCTATTAAACAATAAATACTGAATTGAAGCTTAGAATTGAAGCTAAATTGCTCTAAATCTATGAGAAACATCAAAAACAGATATTTCCCCTAAATAATCCAGGTTATATTTTAAACTTGGGTTTGGGTTTTGGGCTTAAGAGGGACTCTGGGAACCATAATGGACTTTTTTTTTTTTTTTTCTTTTTAGCATTTTCTCACATTTCATAGACTATATCAGTAACTGAATAATTGAGGATACATCTTTAATTAAAATAATTGTATCAGCTCTGAAAATCATTGATTAATCCTCTGTTGATTGCCGCCATTTACAAAGAAATAAGACCCTGATACTTCTGCAGCAGTCTGAATATTTCATGTTCTAGAGTTTCTACTGCGGTTCCCACTGCAGCAATAACAACTGTCGATCACTGCAAGACCATTAATCCTTCCATATCTGCTGCTGGTGTTCTTTAAACTTCCTGGGTTCATCTCCGAACATCCATCCAGTCCAAACCGTTTCCCATCTGAAGCGAGGCGGACCTCTGGGAGCAGGGATCCCCCGGAGCAAAACACTTAGTCAGATGACGAGGAGTCGACGGGGAGGACAGTGGAAATAAAAATAGCCTCGGGGTGACTGTGCTCATTAAGCGGCCCGTGCTGGGCGTCAAGGGGATGAAGCATCTGGTGGTGAAGTTTGCAGCGAGCAGAAGGAGATGCAGAGCGACTTAGTTTCTGATTCACTTTGTGTCGCACTAATCAGCCTTCATCTGCCGAGTCTCCTCCACACGAGTCGCAGCGAAAAGGACCGACAGCCTCGTTTTGATCATATTTAATAGGTTTTCTACGTTACATTAATGGAGCAGGCTGCTGTTTTTTACCACAGTTAAAGTCAAATGAAATGTGCTTGAGCTCAGTCAAAGTGAATTTAATTACATTCATCACTTTGAGAATCTTTTTTTTTTTATTTAGATGAATGTTTTTGAGAGTATTTGGAAGGAATAATCTGACATTTGAAGAGAGATAAGTCCCTGCTTTCATATTAAGAGCTAAATACGAAGATCTGTGCATCAAATATGAAGTCACTATTAGGTTATTAAGCTTCAAAAAGACTAGAAACAGCAGGAAAATCTGCACGAAAACAAGTAAATCTTGTCATGATGGTAATTCATTTAATTGTACTTGGCTATGAAATAATGCGGCACATTTAGTTTTTTTACATTTTGATTTTAGTACCAAGTAATCAAACAAGATACGTGTTAAACCTCTGAACCCCAAGTAGTTTCTGGGCATTGTTTTTGCTCCTGTCACGTTTTTATTCACTGTTTCTCTACAATATAAAGTCCTGCATCTCTATGGAAACAGAACAACCACGACTAGAAATAGAGAAAACTCAAGTTAAAGTGTAATAAATCCCAGAAAAGGAAAAGAAAAATCAATTTAATTCATTTTTTCATTAGTCCAAATATTGAAAAAAAATGAAATCAACATTTCTAGAAGTCCCCACAGATTATACCATTATTGGAAAAAAAAAGGTGGCTCTACATACTATAGGTATTTTACTAGTTACATTTTGAATTTGTTTTTAAACTTATTTCCTATCTGTTCAGTGAAAACACAGCCTGCAGTTCAACTCAAAAGTCCTTAAATTTTTGTCATGAGACCATTGGCGACATCTGAGCCACTATTATCCTCATGGTGGCACAAACAAGCTCAGAATTTTTGTTTTGTCACAGAATCTTTTTAGAGCAAACAGTTTATTTTTTGGTAATTTTTTTCATTGAAATGAATGTAAGGAGTATCACGATTTTAAGCTTAGCCTTAGATAAGATTTCGCTAAAGATGAGTAGTTCAAGGACCGCTGGAAAAATGTGATGATTCCTTCGTTTACAGTTTCTAGATGTGTATGTTTAATGGTGCAATTTTTGTGATTTTTAAAAAAGATAACATGCCTTTTGAACCAACCAATGGGCTTTGGGGTTCAGAGGGTTAATTAATGAGTTTTGAAGTTGCTGGACAGTTTGAGATGAGATGAGATGAGATGAGATGAGATGAGATGAGATGAGATGAGATGAGATGAGATGAGATGAGATGAGATGAGATGAGATGAGATGAGATGAGATGAGATGAGATGAGATGAGATGAGATGAGATGAGATGAGATGACTTGACTTTATAGTCATTGTATTAATAATTAAGCTGTAAATTTTCTGGCTATAGCTTCATTTCTGAATAACAAACATTAAATATTCTGTACAATATTCTGCACTGACACTGTAAGAAAGCAAAAATTACCCAAAATGTCAAACTGTTCCTTTAACATTTCTCAAGTTGGTGCATTTAAGTGCTTGTGGGAAGCTCAAAACTGGAACTTTAAAATGTACACAGAACATGCTTGCTTTTCTGTTTAGTTAGTTTAAGGTTCCATAGTTGTTCTGCAATCAACTCAAGACAGCTAGTTTTCAGAGCTCCTGGATACGCAGCTCCTATTTTCTACAGCAAACTCTCCAAACTGTGATGGATCATCAATTAAACCAGATTAAAGCCTTTTGTAAAGTGATTTTCATATCTTTTCCAACAGAAACTGAGAAAAATGGAAGCCCGGAAGGAGGAGAAACAATCGAAAAACTTTTAAAATTGCTTCCAGTATCAGATTAAGGATGCAATTTTCAGTTCAAGCATAAAACAGAACCGTCCTTCAGGCGATGAAGAGGGCTGCTGCTGCCCTGCTCACGTCCTCAGTGTCTGAGAATCTCTGGTTTAATGACCTGGAGTTTATATTCAAAAAGTATTGCACAATGGAGGTTCGAAGGCTGAATCAGGAGAGCAAAAATATTTCAATTCAATGTTCCTTCTACACGAAATGTGGAGTTAAATTGGATTTTCAAAAGAGATTTAGTTCCAGGCCCAATAGCATTAGAATTTAGTAATGTGGAGATGGTTTCAGTCAGCTTTTTGAAGGATTAAAATGGCAACAAATGCAGTGTTTGGTCGAAATTTTTGTCATAAATTGTGGTCGCTCTTATGTGTAATGCAGTAGAAACCTTAAAATCCCCAAACCCAGATGCCAAAGGCAGGTTATATACATTTTTAAATCACCAAAATTACACCATTTATGAGAAACAGAAAACTACAAAAATACCAAATATCAGTAAAATACTTGAGTTCATTATGTGTGACATCCAGTTTTGTTGGACAACTAAACCAAAACTAGGCTCAAAAATCATAATATTCCGTCAAAATCACTTTATTTCTAATGTCTCGTTTAAAAATTGTCAAAAACGATCTCTTTGGTCAAAATGAATTCTGTAAAAAACTAAAAATTCTGCACTCCTTGCTGCAACAGTGAAGTTATCAGCGCCTCAGCGGGGACATACAGTCACATTAGAAAAATTCAGGGACTTTTCTGCTGAACTGCAGGCAGTGTTTACAGTGAGCCAATAAAAGACAAGTATGGAAAAAAATTCACAAAGTAGTAGTTTGCGCTAGATTCTGTAGCAAACCAAAAATTCTGCATTTTACAACACAACCCTGAAGGTATTTGTGACTCAGCTGCGATCAACACACTCAAGACAAATATTTAGGGTCTTCTCGGCTGAACTGCAGGCAGTGTTTCAATAATTAAACATTTAAATAGTGAAAAATCTACAGTATGAAGAATGATCGTAATTTTTTTCCAGTATTAGTCACATCTTTTTTTTTCATTTTGTAAAATAAAAAATTAAAGAAATACAACTTTAACTTTTTTTAAAGGATTTGAGGCATTATAACTTTGTTACACCTCACAAAACCTATTTCTGAGTTATTTCTACGTTTAGTCACGGTTGTTCTGTTTCCATAGAAGTATAGGACTTTACATTGTGGTGAAAAATGTGCCCACAGTTTGAAAGACATTACAAAAATTACGCAGTTTAACATACAGAAACTGTAAATTATAAGCTTTATACATTTCTGACTGTCCTTAAAATTCTCATCTATGAAGAAATCTTACTCAAATCCAAGCTTACAATCGTGATATTTAATCAAAATGTACATATTCTACACGACTCATTTAAAAATTTGCTAAAAATAAACCGTCTTCTCACAAGATTCTGTTAAAAAACTAAAATTTCTTCTTTGCTGCAATGACGTGCCACAATTGAAGGATTTTTCGGCTGAACTGCAGGCTGTGTAGTAGTAAAATATCTATATCGAGTAGAGTCACCGCTTCTTTCCTTTTTTTTGTTTATCAATTTTTGTAAAAATAAAATAAATTAACTTCACTTTTCCTCTTATTGCAATTTACAGTACTATAACTTTGCCACATTTTACCCAAAATATTTCTGAGTTGTTTCTCCTTCTAGTCATGGTTGTGCTGTTTCCATAGAGGCGTAGGATTTTATATTGCAGTGAAAAATGAGTAAAAATGTGGAGCGAATAAAGAGAAACTGCTCGGGGCTCAGAGGGTTAAAGACGAGCCTCTAAACAAACTCATGGGTCAGTCCTCCTGATGTGCTGGAACAAAAATATTAAAAAAAAGGGACCTGACTCACACCGTGAAGGACTACTTCTCGCCTCCGCAACTTCAAACAACGAGCTCAGTCACCATGGCGACCACAGCAGGAAGCTCCGTCGGTGATGCCAAGTCAGCTGCAGCAGCCGCCGTTTGAATTGATTTCATGTTTCCTACGCTTCTCAGGGCTTTTATGTGGAGCTTCACGTGATCGAATTGGGATAAATTAGGGCAAATAACTAGTGTCTTAATTGGACATGTATGAAATGCGGAGCTGGTTTGTTGTTTTACCGCTAATAAATCCCATCTGAGCGCCTGGAAAACACACATTATCATCAGCGAACACAGGTGCAGGTCAACCTTCATGCTAATGAAGCAGAAAACATCCCATTGGCTGCTCATGTCAGAGAGGCTCCAATTACTGCAGGAAACAAACCACATCTCCACTGATCCCTTTCCTTCCTCCCTTTACTCTGCTTGATATTTACCTAAAGTGTTGCCCTCCAGGAGATTTAAAAAAAGGAAACATGAGTTTTCTTGCACCGGCGCCTCCGTGGGAAACTCCTCTGATGGAAGCCCCAGAGGAAGGCAGCAGCTCAACACCGAAAGCACAAAAAAAATCTGATCTGTCATGGAGAAATGTGATTCTCCTGTATTTATATTCAGCGAGCGACACGTGGAGACACCGAGCTGACAGGTGGGATCACATCTGCACCTGGACTCATTGAAATTCCTCAGGTTGGAGACATGAATGTGTTCAATGTCCCTCAAGAAACATCATCAAATCTCCATCCGTTAGCAGGACAGATGTCATGTAAAGTGGAAACAGTGTCATGCAAAACCAGAGACTCCAAGTGCAACTCAACATGAAGCATATTTCAAACTCCAGCGCCATCTACAGGTAAAGAAAGCACGCTTCTATCTTGTTATTTCTGGCGACACCTGCAGGTAATGAGTGGAACACCTGCAGTTTTTAATAGCTGCGATGGGTTTAATATTTTATACTTCAGCATTTTTGACTCTCAGATCCTTAGAACAGCAGCTTTTAGTTGTAAACAATCAAGAATAGTCGATAAAGGAAATCTTTCTGCCCCGTGTTCCTCCTCCACTGACATTTTTAGGAAAAATCTCAAGACGTCCATGTTTCCAGTGGTTTTTGTTTGAACTTAATGGTCTTAATATTTTAGTATTTATTGGGTTTTTCCATCTAAAATCATCAGGAGCCTTCAGTTTAACCATCTCCAACTTTTTTTAAGCATAAATTATACATATTTAAAATGCTAAAATTTTAAAATGACAGACCTCTGTTCTGTTTAGATGACTTATTGCAGAGATAATTCCCAAAGAATATAACAAATCTGCTCGAAACAAGGGTTGATGCCTGAAAAATGGGGTATGAAAAATAAAAAATATGCTAATAGTAAAAGAAAATAAACATTTTGAAACTCCAGAACTGTTTTACTTACACTATCTAGCAAAATTTTGTGGTTCATCTGGTCATACCTGCTCAATCAGTGATTAAAATTAAAGAAATAACATCTTTCTCCCACTTTTGAGTAAAAATTTCACATTAGAAAGTATTTTTTATGTTTTGTTCTGTAAAATTTTGAGATGCAACTACTTGTGGTTCAAAAAACGTCACTAACTTCTGCATTATTAGGGTTTTCATTAATGTGCTCAAAGATGGGAATTAGATTTTCATATTTCAATGCACCCATAATCACAGACCTCTGAATCAATATCATGATGAGACGCTTTTACTTGAAATAATTTCTGAGATATTGTCGTTCAAATGGTCTCAAATATCTCTGTATGAAAAAATGTCATGAGTACGTTGACCGGCATTTTTTAAATTTAGCTCAGAAAGTATTTAGTAAATCAAGCAAAAAAAAAAAAATCACAAATGTCCTTACAGATATCAGCAATTTATGCTATAAAAAGTTCACACAAGTCAGAGATGGTGGAGAGGAAAACATTCTAAATATTTGATGATCGGAGATGGAATGACCTTATTTTATTTTAGAAATCGATCTTACAAATTCTTATCCCATTTGTCTTATATTTTAGTATTTTGTAATCGATGATTTTCAAAGTTTTTTGTTATGTTTTCTGTCTGGCTTTACGCACATTTCAGTCCAGGTTGTTTTAATTTGTGTTGCATAAATAAAGTCTGGACAATCAGAGGCTGCAGAAAGTGTTACTCACAAAGCTAACGTCAAACAGAAACGACTAGCATGAACTGAAGCTGCTGCTGCTCCACAATCAGCTGTCAAGATAATCTTTCACCATCCGTCCATCATCTACATATCCAGAGGACATGTCTGATGTCGCTCTCCTCACCAGTGTTCTCCAGTTCCTCCTCCAGGCCAGCTGAGATATATCATCCCTCCAGTGAGTTCAGGGTCTCCTCTGAGCTGGACGTCGCCAGAAAAACCTCCAAAAAACATCCTCGAACCACCTCAGCTCCTTTCCATGCCAAGTATCTTCCTCTGGAGCTGCTCACCTCATCTCCAAGGCAGAGTTGTTGTCATGATCTCCTAATTTTAGCCACTTCTCAGAAGGCTCGGATGCAGATTGGCTGGTAAACTGAAAGCTTTGCCATCTGGCTCAGACAGTCCAGTATTACTGCTGACACTGCAGCAAAACGCCTACAAACCCAACACTGTTCTCCCACCTCAGCCTGCAAGGTGTTCAGCGAGGAGAAGGACGCTCTTTGATTCGGTTTATTTTAGTCAGTGTTTTTTGTTATTACTGATTTGTGCCAGAATTAGCAACCTGTTGCTGATTATTCGAATATTTATGTGCCAAAGTTACAGTCAAATATCAGGAAAAACCTTCATGATCAGCCTGCAAGTCACAAAGTCCACTACAAAAGCCTTCATCTATCATTCATTTCTTATCGAATATAATTTATTTATTGCTCTTAGATTGCAGAAGGTAAGAATGTAAAGACAAAATACAGCAATAAAAAGGTGTAAAACTGCTCTGATAATCACAGCTTCTCCCTGGAGAGAACCTTCTGTTGGCTAAATGTAAACAAGCGACTGATCTACAAGCTGCCTCTTCACATGTAAAACAAATGAAATAGCAGCATGGAAACCTGTCAGAGCTGCATGTGAATCTGCTCACGTTTCCATGCACAGGCTGCTTTTCTTAAACCACCTACACGTGTGAAACATCGATTCCACCGAGCGTCCAAGCGTGAAATTGGATGCTGTACAGCACAAATGTATCTCTGCTCTTCCCTCCTCTCGCTTGTATTTATTGTAGCTGCAGATGGTTTATAGGAAAATGCACCAATTTATACGTCAGAAATCACTGCAGTCCAGTTCAATTTCTCACAAAGCTGCATCAAATCTTTATTATCGCCCATCAATGACTTAAAAATGTGCCTGTGACTGGAAACATGGTGTGTTTTTTTTAAGTCAATTATGATCCAGATCAGAATTTATCATTACAGACAATAATTTTTAACATCTATTCCTTCGAGGCAGGTCAGAGATTCATTTTACATCAGTGTAATCAGGTTTTCTTACCCACCAGGGAGCCACCAGTTTGTATTTTTCACTACAATATGAAACTCGAGGCAGATTATCACCAGTCAACATTGCAAGCACAGAAAATTTGAGGTCCAGCTCCAAAACAGCCACTTTTAAGGGAAAAAACAACTACATTTATTTTTTACAAAATGCCTTTTTAACATTACTTTGCAGTTGGTTAGTTCATGAATCAATACACCAATCAGTGCAGTATTATTTCTTCAAGAGTAAGAAAAAAAATCTCCAAAATTCTGCCATTTTTCACAGCCAGAAACTGCAAACCAGAAACAATCGTTGGATTTTCAACTTTCCAACGGTCTTTGAACTAATCATGTGATATGTGTCATTCCATGTGAAAACTTAAGCAAATCTGAGCTTAAAATTGTCATATTTCAGTCCATTCTCATCATTCTATGTGTCATCACATGTTAATCATGTGTGATGTGCCGTTCTGCACAAAAATCAAAACAACGAAACGAAATCTGAGCTTAAAATTGCCATTTTTCATTAAATTCATGTTGTTTTTTCATTTTAAATTTTACCAAAATTAAAACATTTTGACTAAATTCTGTAACAAACAAAAAAATCTGCATTTTACAGCACAGCCATAAAGGTATTAATGAGTCAGCTGTGAGCAACAGACATTAGACAAAAATTTAAGGACTTCTTGGTTGAACTGCAGGCTGTGTTTTCACTAAATCAACATGTAAGTTGTAAAATATCTATTGTTGTGTGTGTCGATTCCATTTCTTTATGATTTATGGCATTATTAGTGTGCTATTCTGCACAGACACATTTATTTTTGAGTTCTTTCTACTTCAAGTCATAGTTTTATGGTGCAGAACTTTATATTACAATGAAAAATGAGTCCACAGTGAGGAAAAATGTGACAGGAACACATAAAAACAGCCAGAAACTGCTTGTTTCAGAGGGTTAATATCCACCCAAGAGACTGAGTTTGTTTGGAAGGATCTCCTCAGGCTCACTCACCTTCAGCTTGTGTTCGTGCTCTTTGTTGACTCGAGCCAGCAGCTGGGCTTTACGTCGGTTCAAGGCGTCGATGAGGGCGTCGCACTGAGCCACCAAACAGGCCTCGAACTCCACACCATTCTCCTGCAGGACAAACAAACGCACACAGAAAAATAGATCAGTCATCGGTAATATCGCAGATGACAATATTATTATTGTTAAGATTCAAGTGTTCGATATTTCAGCAGAGCAGTTATCAGAATTACAAAAAAGACAAGTACAGTATTTGGATTGTAGGATCTGCAATTTGTTGATGAAGGCAAAAAGCATCACAGCATATTACTAGAAATGAAGCATTTTTGTGCTACAGAAATTTCCTGATCTCCAAACCATATTGTGCGAATTAGCTGTTAGCTATTGACCTATGAACATGGCATCGGTTATTGTAACAATGCTTCTTGTTCTGTCCCTAGTAAATAAACGTATAAAAATTGTCTTGGCTGATCATGCTTGTTTGGTAAAGCAAAATCACATCATCATATTTATTTTATTTGTTTCAGTGGAGAGGAAATGTAAAAATTATGATTTTTCAAATAATCACAATATGGCTGTTAAAAAAAATATTCTTCAGGCGTTGTTTCTAGTCAGTATTATGTTGTATATTTAAAATTAATTGGCATTATTTTAATTAATTGGTATTGATTTGTAGAAATATGTTTCACTCTGACATTAAAGAGTCTTATTTGTAAATTATCGTCAAAAAGGCCAATTTATGTTGACGCTCAATCAATAAAAGAAATAAAAACATGAACAAGACCAGACAGAAAGTGAAGCAAATATACAGGGATTTTCTAGTGGATGCAAGTTCAACGTGGGAAGAGATTCCAGGTATTTTAACATGAATTTAGTAGCAAGAAAAACACTGAAATGTAGATAAGATTTATAGCAAAGTTCAATAAGCGAAGAAGAGTTTGCCTCCAGTTTCATCATCTATCAGACGAAGTGTGAGAGTAAAATCACGTGAATCACGAGATCACAGAGCAACGTTTGAGCCTCGTACTGTCCATTTTCATACCTCTCATGTTTTCACTCCTCTTCTTCACCTCCCTTCCTCCCTCAGAGTCTTTCCTCCCTCACGTCTCAGGGTCTCAATGCTGGACGATTATCAGAACGGATTTTTAATCCCACCTTCGTCCTATAATCTTAAGCTGACGACAGCTTCGTCTCCGCACGAGGATCTAAATTTAGTCCTGGTCAATATGTTGGACTTAAGCACACGATACTGCTGAGTGTGAACGGAGGGATGTTCACACCTGAAGGCTCATATGTTTCAAACATGTTAGCTAGCTGATGTGGTGAACATGACTCAACTTTGATGGAATTAAATTCTAGTATTTCATCAAGAAGTCAGTCCGAGGATTACAAAATGTGTGGGAATAGACCTTGGAAAGAAAATACCAGCGCAAATCTGAAGGGATTTCAAGCTTTTTATAGCAGATTATAGGAGGTTGTAATCAAGGAAAACTGTATATTTGTGTTTGTGTGTGTGTTTTAGTACCTGGATGTGCTGCACCATGTTTCTGAGCTGAACCAGGAACTCCTTGGCCTCGGTGGCTCGATCTGAAAGGCCGTTCAGAGCCTGAGACAGCTGACCCTGTGAAGAAACAAACAAAGAAGACGTTAGAGTTACAGGAGCAGCAGTAAATACGCTTCAAATACAATCAAAAAACAACAATGTCATCGTGAATCTTCATCACAAGAATAATCATCATATCTGTAGGAAACCTGCTGTTGCTCAGTGTGCAAACACAAAAGTATTATCATCATTATAGTGACATCTGACAACTTTCTATTCATAACTAGTAATGATTCTATTAGGGCTCAGTTCAGTTCAGGTTAGCTAAGCTAAGCTAAGCTAAGATAAATTAAGATAAGCTAAGTAAAGCTAAATTAATTTATGTTAAACTCAGCAAAGATACGCTAAAATAAGCTGGGTTAAATTAAGGTTACTTAAATTAAGCTAACCTATGATGGGTTAAGTTAATTTAAGCTGCACTAAGCAAGGCTATGTTAACATAAGTTAAGCTAAGTAAAGCTAAGTTTATTTATGTTAAACTAATCTAAGATATGCTAAGATGGGTTAAATTAAGTTAAGTTAAGCTAACCTAAGATGGGTTAAATCGGGTTAAACTAAGTTAATTTAAGCTGGGCTAAGCTATGCTAACTTAACATAAGTTAAGTTAAGCTAAGTAAAGCTAAATTAATTTACATTAAACTAAGATAAAATGGGTTAAATTGGGTTAAACTAAATTAAGCTAAGCTAATTTAGAATTATATTAATCCCAAGGAAATCTTGTGCCAGATATTGTTGGGAAAAAAAACTGAAAATAAGACTAGAATATATCATGACATACCATAATAAGGAAAGAATTGTGGTGCTACAGAGGTTAGCATACCCATAAACCATATTTTCTGGACATCGGGCAACATATTTTGTATATGTGTTTCAGTGGAAAGTACATTTTAAAATTCCCACTAAAATCACTGCCGTAATCACATTATCTGTCAAAATAATTGTAATATAATTTTTGCATATTGTTTTGACCTAGTTTCTAGTCAGCATTACGCAATATACTTAAATTTAATTGCCATTACTGTAAATAATCAGTATTACTTTGTAGAAATCTGTCTTCACTTTGACAAGAAAGGGGCTTTATGAGCAAATTCTTGTGAAAACAGTCGAATTAAATTGACCATCATTCAGGGGACAATTTCCAAAGGGGATGAACACATTTTCTAGGCACTGTATGTGTTCACAATTATGCTATATTTTCAACATTTTTTTCTTATTTCAAATGGCTACACTCTTTCAAACTTTTGCATCCGGAGGAATATGCAAAGAGTTCATCTAATAAACTGTAACCCTGTTTTTGGCCACGTTTACAGTCAGACTGTCATGATCAGAAAATTTTGGTTGATGCGTAACTGTCATATAAATAAACATGACTGATGATTCAACCATGTTTTTGTGTTCATTCTGTGCCTCTATTAGTTCTACATTAGTGGAATTATCGCCTTTAGCTTCCACCTTCTTGCTGCAAATCCGACGGATGGCCTCCTCCAGGGTTCGTCTTTTTCATTTGGGTTAAAACCAAAATGTGCCCTTGGCAGTGCAGATAAATTCACAGTATTAATGTCAAAAGATGCTCATTAAAATGCAGAATGAATATTAGAAGTTGAATGCCTCGAGATGAACAGTTGGTGGCATTAAACCACAGCAGAAGAAGAGGCGTAAATGGTGGAAAATAGTGACTGAAACATGACTTTTCTGCGAATGTCATCAAATTTCAGTTCTAATTTTGACTAATATTAACTCTAACTTCAGCAAAATGATGTCAGTCAATAATTGTGATAAGGCTAAACCTGCAGGTGGAATCCACAGCTGGCCTTATTAGTCGATTATTATTATTTTTTTAAACAACAATGTTGAATATACTGTGATTCTGGCTTCTAATTACACTTATTTGCTGCTTTTCTTTGCCTAGTATGACAGTGAACAGGTTTTTGGGGGGATTTGAGACTCATGTCATCACTTTTTTCACTTTTCCCCACATAATTTATACATTCAACAAATATAACCATCAGATTAGTCAATGATAAACAATCATGTGTTGCAGCTTTGTTATTTATCAGGAGCTCCCTGCTTTAAAGCCTCAAACATATATGCACTGTGGAAAATTAATGTTTACAATATAATTTAAACTATCTTTTTTTTTTTTAACAATCTACTGTTATTTTTCAGATTTCCCGTTTTGTTAAATTACAGAAAATTAATGTTTAAAAAATATTTTTAACAATTTTTTTTTAAACAATCTATTCTTATTTTTCAGATTTTCTCTGCTTTGGTAAGTTGTGGTAAAATCACAAAAAAAGGTATGAATTTGACCGTAATTTTAAAAATGTAAAGAAATGATTAACCATAAAATTGAAAAAGTAAAAACAAATAAATAAAAAGGCCAAAACTGTAAATATTATCAACTTACCTTTTTAAAAAAAAAAAATTGATAACAAGATTTAACTTTTACTGTATTTCAATCACCTAAAAATATCATTATTTTACAAATATTTGCAGTTATTTTCACAGTTTATTTTTATTTTTTATACAATTTTTTTTTAAGTAAAATATTTCATAGTTTTTTTAATATATTTTTTCTGGTCAAATTTTCCCTTTTTTTAAATTTTATTTTTATCTTTTACAGTGTGACTTGACGCCCTGATATTGAAACACACTCCTTCCTTCTTTGTAGTCATTTCTGAGTGGGAGTGACAGTGATTTTAGTAAGTTTATAGTCTTTACTTTTTAACTCTGTCTTTTCCACCCCAACATCCTGTTTGATGCAGAAACTAAAGACTCAAAACTACTTCATGAGACCTTTAACTCTGACAGGAAAGACGCATGAAGGCAGCCCCGCATGAGGCGTTTATTTTCCAACCAGTCTGCCTCGTTCACTGCACACATCAATCATCCTTTAATAAAACCTTCTGAACTCCACATTTTAAAGCTCAACTTTACCAACAAAGTTTCTTTTCATCGCTGCTGAGAATCTGACATTTTCAAGTGTCAAAGTTCTCCCTTCTATAAGCCAGGACGTCTTCATTCTCACACACAGAACGCCATTTCCAGTTAAAGCCGAGGTGATGTACATGAGCACTTAACTGCTGCATTGTTCTAGTCGTTACTGGATTACAGCGTGAAGAGCCGAGCGCGGTGCACGTGATGGGAAATGCCATTGTTGTGCATGTGTGCGATGACACAGAAACCCCCCTGTTTGGACAGCAGGGTAAAAAAAACGTTCATGTATGTGAAGCGAAGGCTGTGTGAACACGGAGGTGACGGACTGAGGGGTTCTGACCCTGTGGGAAACCTCGTTCGGTTGAGCGAACAACCGTCTTTGTGGGGATTTCATTGTCTTCTGGGAGTTGAAGAGGGTACTGGGCGTTATCCGACCGAAGAAAGAAAACTCACTTCAACTCCGGAAGACGGCAATAAAAGCGGCGTGGAGCTGATACAGTGGAAAACGCTGTGAAAACAACCCATCACCCTCTGTGTCAGCTCAGCTATGGGTCTGACGTTGGCCAAACCAAATGGGAACCAGTCAGCGGAGGCCGACGGCTCGACCTTCGACCTCGGCGTTTGGGAAACCGTGACAGCTGCCGCCAACATGAGTCCTCTGCAGCGGAGGACAGTCTGAGCCGGCAGCAGCTGAGTAAAGACTGAAATGCAAACTTTCTGGGATCATGTAGGACTTAAAGAAACTTCCTCTCTGTTAACTGGGGACTCGTATTTCAGAGTCCCAGGAGGGCTGCATGAAAGAAAACGCCAAGGAGTTTATGTTTACTCCCATGTGAGGATGAAATATTCCTGAAGTTATGGACACATTTACAGGAGTTTGAAGCCCTTTACAATCATTTATTTAATAACCCTTTAAATCTAGAGGACATTTTAAGTGTCTTCTTTTGCTCCTGTCACAATTTTACTCACTGTTGGTTTATTATGTGATGATCGGCATACGTTTGTCCGTCTGTCCATCAGTCTGTGTGCAACATTACTCCAAAACTGACTAATGAATTTGGATGAAATTTTCAGACAGATATAATTCCATAAATTGCAAATAATTTGAATTTCTTTGATTATTTGTTTTACAAGAACTAAAAAAATGGAATTAACATGCAACTTTCTTTGAGGTGCCTACAGGCATTAGAAGCAAAAAATAAAAGGTAACTCTATATACTATGAAGGCTACAAAGGCCCAGAGACTACGTGATGGAAGACGTAATGACTTCAGATCAAACTTCAAATAAAAAATTCATAAAAAAAAAAAAAACAAAAGAAGAAAGCAGCTTCTGGTGTATTAAGCCAGTCCTTCTGGGTCTCTGAAATCAATCAGCTCCACTCTACCTGGATCACTAAGCTGCCTCCATCATTTTAAGATCCAGTCAGTCACAGTCAGCCTGTCGAAAACGTTCCCTCACACTCTGCTGCTTTCCTTACAGATCAGCCGGGTCACTCACACCTGCCCTTTCATCTGCCCTAAACTGGAGCTGGCTTTCTCTCTCAGCTCTTAAATTTTCCTCTGTGATTCGGTGATAAGTCGAGGGAGCTCCCGCCTCGCCTCGCCTCGCCTCGCCTCGCCTCGCCCAGTTAGCAGTCAGCGAGCGTTCAGAGACTGAGCGCATGAAATGAAAAGCACTCACTTATTGTCTGGAGGCGTTTTTCCGCAGCGTCTGTTTGAGAGCCTGCAGAGCTCTGTCCTCAAAAACCAGGTCAAAACGTGCCATGAAAGGAGGAGGCTGCTTTATTTCTGCACAGCTCACGGCTACTTCCTGCTCTGCGACGACCACAGAGCCAAGGCCGGCAGGTCGGCATATGGAGCCACAGACTTCAGCTACAAATGGGTTAAAGAGCGACATCAAGACTTCAGAGTTTAAGAAGTGGAGGCTCGAGACCCGACTGTTCTGCTGCAGCTTTTTATGCTTCCAACTGACGCACTTTAAAACAAGAACAAGCTGAAAAGTGAGCAGGATGGCAACGTGATACTGTGCTAAAAGACTGAGGATGAAGTTGCACGTCTGAGTCAAACAGTTGGAGCCTGATGATTCACCAACACTGTGCAACAAGAGTCAGGCAATAGCAGTTAAATGTCACATGATTCAGGACTGCATCACTTCTAAGCTGAACAGTAGGTTGTTGTGCTCATGTCAAATGAAAAAGTAACAGTTTAGATGCACTGCAGTAAAAATACAGGCTCCAAAGTAGGACCTCAATGCAATAAATGTCAGTATAGTCCTTTTCAGTACTTTGTATATCCAACTTTAAATATGACGACATACCATCTCTTTGATAAACCTCAAAGGTGGTCTAATTTAGGTCAGGCTACACTTGGTCAAAGTTTTCACATTTTTCTTCTTTAGAAACTTTTGTGTGATTTTGTGCTTTGGATCATTATAACGCTAGAATATTCCTCTTCTGCCAAATTTCTCCACACTGGGAGTCATCTTGTCAGCCAGTAGTTTGGTATATCCACAGACATTCATGGTTCCATCTATAAATGTCATCTCCCCAACATATTTTGCACACAGGCAGCTCCATTTAATCACACTCTCATCTCAGTGCTTCACTGTCAGGACTGTGCATTCACTGTGGTAGTCCTAGCCAGGTTCACACCACACATACTGGACTCCATCTGAGTCAAACAGGTTTATTTTGGGCTCATTTCACCAAAAAATGTGCTTCAAGGTTCTTTTCATATCTTTTAGCAAAGTTTCATCTTGCAGTTTCATCCTAAGCAACAGGCAATTTCTGTTCTTCTTAGATGACCATAGAAGCTAATTTTATGTCCTTCACACTGAGCTATCACATAGATGGATTTATGTTGATCACCCCTGTGTTGAGTCTGAAGCGCCTCTTTAGAGCTACATTGTCTACGTGGTACACTGTCCATAGCATCATATTAGGAGAATGACCACTGCAGCTCTTACTAGTGGTACTACAGCTTTATCTATTCTTGCTCATTACTGCTGCAACAAATTTTTACTTGGTCATTGATCTTGTTGTATCCTTTTTATTTTTGTGAAGTCACACAGTCAGTTTATTTGGTCTCTCTTGCAATTCTTTTCCATATGGAGCCATGATGTAGACATGCAGATAAACACAAGTGATACGCTGAAATTTGTGAAGGTTCTGGCATTCACAAATATTTTTATGATCATGTTCATGCAATCAAGCTAGAAATCACTGGAAATCACTAAATTTCATTTTCATGTTTAAACTTCGGAGCTTGTTTGTTCATTATGGTAAATTTTGACCCTTTTAAAGAGGAAATATTGTACATAACTTAGAAATGATTTAGTTACTGTATCTGTGGGCTTTTTGGTAACATAACCAATTAAATTAATTAAATGAATATGGAGATTAACTGTAGGAGAAGAAAGACGTGCTGCTTATTTCACATCTCATGCGATATTAAAGGCAAATTCTGACCTTTTATCACCTGTTCAGAGGCCAACCTGGAGACAGAAATCTAATGGAAACTGTGGAACAGCCTGAGCCGGAAGGAAATAAACTTTCTGAGCTGTTTTAATGCACAAAGCAAAGAAACAGAGAGAATGTGGTCTCTACATACAATACCGGGCCGATTGAATCCACAACTAGCTCTGAAAGCAACACTGTGTCAAAGAAATTAAAGGATAAAGTGGATAATATTATGGTTAATATTATAAGAATTTATCTATGGGCTTTTTGGTAACATAACCACCAAGTGTGGAAAATAAACGACGTGGTAACTCTTGCTGGAAGTATTTGAATATGCATATCATTCTAGCTGAGGCTGAAAGATTGAAGATTGCATTCCATAAATGAACACTGTTGTATCCATTTCTTGCATTTTTGCTCTTGCGCTGTTGATTTTGGAGAGGCGAAGCAAAAAGAAACCCAGCGAGTGATCAGTTCTGTGCGACATGATGAGATTTCCATCACTCCTACGATGATTGACGAGAACATTTAGCGATAAGCTATCATGCATGATATTTACATCTCATCACACTCATGCATTTGCATTTTCTTCCCCTTGCAGAGGGAACTAGATTTCTCTGGCACGGCATGATTCATGCTCTTGCGATCACAGTTCCGGCTGATACTGGATCTTCAGAGGACAGAGATGAGGGCTTTTTGCAAGTTTCAGCACCAACAATCCTGCATTTACATTAATGCAACGCGACTTCCAAGCAGGCCCCGGGGATAAAATACATCTTGTTCAGGGACAGTGGAAGGAAAAGCATCGTCAGGGTGGAGAAGAGGATGTTGGAATGTTTGGAATGAGCTTTTAGAGGGCTTGTTGAGATAGTAGGTTGTCCCCGCAATTTGGGAGCACTAATCATGTCGGTAATTAAGCCGAGTGGGAACACGTGCTCGGCATGAATAATTCACCAGCAGCTCCGGGGTTATTCCGCACGTTTCGTTTCCTCCCGGCGGCCGAGCAAACTAGCCAATCTGTCAGAGGAAAGCGCGGATGTCAGAGAGGCGTCAGAGCCAATTTGGATTAAAGCCGCCACAAGGAAGTGGGAAGTGCAAGGACAGGAGGAGGTAGGTATAATGTCAGCGCTAAGCTCTTAAAGCCAAAGAAGCAGAAAAAGTAAAAGCGCTCCTCTTTGAGCTAATTAAAAAACACACATACAAAATGTTCCATCACTTCCATGGCACAGATAGCTTTTAAGCTCCCATAACCTACTTTCAAAAAGCCGCCTCACCTCTCAGAGAGAATTTAAGCGTCCCACTTCAGGGTGAAGAACGTTCTCTATGTTCCTTAAACAGCCTCTTTAGGCCTGTAAATCCTGAACGCAGCACGCAGTCATTCGGTTAAGGCGATGAAAACAAACCTAAGGTCAACTTCTAGTGAGGCAAAAACACCAAACAAACAAAAATAAGAAAATACATTCTACCCCCCCTGACATCCCTGAGATGAAAGAACGTGAAAATTAATGTCATTTTCTCACAGCTTGATTGCCGATCGTGTCTTTCTCTGCAGAATCCGACATGAAAGCTTGTTTACACGCCGTCCTCGGAGATGCAGCGTGAAATATTAAGCGGGCGACTTCATGATATTTACCGTCCCGGGAACCTCGGCGTTGTTAAAAAATTAAGCTCTTACACGTCGGAGGACTCGGCCAGATTGTGGTTCTCCTCCATGTTTAACAGGATCCCACATGAAACCGTCTTCCACAGCTAGAACCTAAGTGGCTGCTGCATTATTCATCGCTCATATCTGCCGCCATCAATAATGCACCACCAGCCGTTAACTATCCAAACACACACATAAAAAATCAAAAAAGATGATAGAACGCTAGTAATTATATTAATAATGAGGGTTTTTGAACAGTTTCATCTTGTGAGAGTCTTTATTCGATGGGACACCTGGGACAGAACAGCAGGAAATGGGGCAGAAATGATCTATTCTTACCAGCGAGGACGACGTCTACTTTAGATAATCGAGACCTGGTGGTCTAATTTTTTTTAAAACGGAAAATACCTGATCAGGAAGAACCTACTGAGAGCAGACAGACACTGACTGTGTGTTTAGGAGAGGTTGAGCTCTCTGCTTTCACACATTTGTTGATAAAAGCAGCATCTGTTTAATAAAAAAGGACGTTTCTGAGGCATCTTGGTGGAATGACAACGTAATATTTGTGTCGTCTCTCTGCTGGCAACGTCCCTAAAACCCACCAGCAAGTCTGAAAGGCCTCTTATCTTTGCAAAAATTACACCATTTGTCAGAGTCAGAAACTGTAAAAATAGAATAAATTATTGGATTTCCAACTTTTGACAGTCTTTCAACTAATCATGGACCTGGAAACGTGACTAAATCAAAGCTTAAGATCATGACATTTGATTAAATTCTGCCAAAAATAAACTATTTGCAATAAAATTATTCTGTAAAAAACACAAAATTCTGTATTTTGGGGGGCAACAATGAAGATGTTAAGAAATTAGCTGTGAGCAACAGTCATGTGACAGAAATTCAGGAACTATTCGACTGAACTGCAGGCAGTGTAAGTACATGTACGGAAGCAAGAAGTTTAAATCAGAAATATCTATAAAATGTGGAGTTTAATTTATTTCCAGTATTGGTAACACCTGTAGGCACTGTACATATTGATTCAGGCTTTTCTGTAGAATAAATATACAAGAATTTCTTGTTTTTTATGATTTATGGCATGATAACATTTTGTTTTGTTTTTTTCTACTTCTAGCCATGGCTGTACCATTTGCATAAAAGACTTTTTATTGCATATACTGTGAAAAATTAGCTAAAAGCGAGCAAAAATCTCAAAAGAAGAGACTGCTTGGGTTTCAGAGTTAAAACCCTTTCAAAATAAAAGTAAAAAGGTTGTTTTTGTTTCTTTGTCAGCTTTTTTTTCCACAGGCAAACAGAATACAAATCCATTAAACTGAGAAAACCTCTTGTGCAACACAAGAACTGTTAGCAAAACAACTCCAAGCCAGACTCTCGGCCAACAGGTTTAATTTACTACTCTGAACATTGTTCTAATAAGGACAAAGCTGTAAGTGGTCTCGTACTAACAAGAAAATAACACCACGGTCGATAAAATGCAGTTTTATGCAGTCCAGAAAAGAGTCCACTCAGGGAAAATAAATAAAAAGACCTTTACAGACGGACTGTGGAGCTTCAGAGTTAAGTAGCTCCAGCCATTAATTAAATGAATATGGAGATTAACTGTAGGAGAAGAAAGACGTGCTGCTTATTTCACATCTCATGCAATATTAAAGGCAAATTCTGACCTTATTTCACCTGTTCAGAGGCCAACCTGGAGACAGAATCTAATGGAAACTGAGGAACAGCCTGAGCCGGAGGGAAATAAACTTTCTGAGCTGTTTTAATGCACAAAGCAAAGAAACAGAGAGAATGTGGTCTCTACATACAATACTGGGCCGAATGAATCCACAACTAGCTCTGAAAGCAACACTGTGTCAAAGAAATTAAAGGATAAAGTGGACAATATTATGGTTAATAGTATAAGAATTTATTTTCGTGCTTAATTGATTACCTAATTCAGGCTAAAATACAAAATAGTTCATTATTTGACATCGTAATCAGCAACATAATGATACAAAGAAGAGTTATGAAAGGAATTTACAAAAGAATCCATCAATACATAGTTTAAATTAAAAATAGATTTGATTTGAATGAACATAAAAAAGTCCATCATTTATATCTTGGAATTGATGAATAAATAATGGAGATTTTTTTAATCAGGAATTTAAAAGGGCAATTGCCTTTCACATTTGCATTTTCGCTTCCCTGCTGCTTTTTTGCTTCTTATTAGTGATTTGACTTACTTTTAGTTTCTCTGTTTCACCTTTTGATGACACTTTGTGTTGGAAAAAGCAGATAAAACTATAAATTAGTCAAAAGCTACATGATTGTCAATGACAAACTGTCACCTGATAACAAAAAATAGTTTATTCTTGCATTTTGCAAATATGAGAACTAAATATTTAGTCCAACCACTGATTACTGCAGGTTCTGGTACAGACAGTCGCTTTCTCACGTCCACTTTATATACACACCTGTGAGCTCATCACAAACAGGAGTTTTACTGTTATTGTGGTGAATTTGTGCTGACTTTAAGATCATGAATGTGAGAAAAAAAAGGTTTCTTGGTTTAATCTTAATCCCAGACCCACTAAGATCAGTCACAGTCCCAGTTACTCAACGCTAAGTCACTTTTGTTCTACATATGAGTTGCTCTGGTTAATATAAGCCTCCTTGTGTGTTATATTCAATGGAAACTTTGCATCTAGTTAGTTAAAGACAAGGCTGTTATTTCTTATGATGTATTTGTTAAGTCAGAGAAGTCAACAATATTTAGGGTTGCAACTAATGGCTGCTTTCATTATTAATCAATTAGTTGTTTTGGTCTGAAAATGGTGACAAATTCTGATCAGCTGATCATCCAACCAAAAGATATTCAATTTAAACTGTTTATTTTTTTATTGTGAAGCTCCTTAAATGGATTTACCCTTTGTCAAAATAGTTACCAGTTAATGTAATAGACTGGAAAAAGTGTCTGAGCTGCAGTTGAAGTGCTTTTTAGAAACAAATCTCATCTAGTTTTCTGGTTTGGAGAACGTGATTTACTTTTCTGGATTTTATCTACATAAAATCATAATTTGTACCTTTAAACTGGGATTCTAGTTGTCCTGAAAGAAGCACTGTGCGTCTAACTTCCACATTTATTCACATTTTCCTGCTGGAACTTAACCACCATTTTCTTTCACTAAGATTACAGAGTAAAGAGAAGCAAATAACAGTAACTCTAATGATAAAATCAAGTTTTACAATTGAATTTAAAGTGCAAAACTTGGAGACTTCAAGTTGACGTTCCTCAAAATGAAGTTGTAGCGATGCTTATTTGAGAGGCATCAAATGAGTTAAGTGCATTTAACTTAAACCAGTGGCATTAATTTTACTTGTTAACTTAATTTGGATAAACTTAATCCAACTGCGTGAAAGAATTCATATAAGTTGGTCGAACAATTCTCTTTTGTTAAGTGTAGATGGCATCTAATCAATAAATCAATTGATCATTGCAGCTCTAATAACATGTAAAGGTTGTAAAAGTTATTTTAAATAAATCGTTATTGCTTTAGCTTTATCAAAATCTATACATTGAGCTCCCAGATGTCACTGATTAGTTGGATTATTGCTCTCTAAATTAAGTAAATGAATCTTTATTTTCTTTCTGAAAACAGGAACATGCATCTATATTTAAATTAGTGCCTAAACAGCATCACGTTGCTTCATAATCAGTCTGAAACTCTGCTTCCAGACTTCAGGTTCTGTTTAAACCGGCTGCTGTCCTCGTTTAACCAGCTGAGCCAGACACAGCTGCGCATGATAAATTATGCCGTTTTAAACATTTCACTACTTGATTTGGTCGTGACTCATTTATGTACAGAAAAGAAAAAAAAACTTCTTTTCTTTTGGGCCCCAAAGGAGAGCTGGAACAGTGGATTTTTGGGGCATTTATTCCTCTATAGCTCGTCGCCTGGAGGAAGCTGAAACATTCAGTCGGTCTGTTTCTGTCCTGAGACGTTACATGAAAATATGTCAAAGCAGAAACACCTCCAGTGCAGACGCTGTGTCTTCTGTCTCTGCTCTTTTACTTCTTCTCTCGGGGCGTTCAGGGTCATTTTCCTGCTCTTCATCTCCCTCTTTCATTAACATTTACACAGCTAATCTGTTTACATGGCAGCTCCGGGGGTAAATATCGTCGCCTGTAATGGAGCAGCGTCAACCTAAACGCCCACTGTGGAAATTCATTCTCCGCAGACCTCAATCCTGACTTTGTCTCGTCGCATCAGTGACTCTCACATCTCCAACAATCCAGCAGCAACGTCTTTTATCTGCTCAGAATCACATACAGCATCGACTTAAAGATTTAGTTCACGGTTTCAACACTACAGGCTGCTATTGATCCGATATTAACAATGGAGGAGATTAAGGGCTTGATATTTACACGATGCAGACATGATGATACTGGTTTTATGATGTTTTCCAAAAAACAAGAACTTCTCAAACTGACAACCAAGTTTTGCCAAAACACAGTTGCACATTTTCCCATAAATAAATCATCAGAATCTTGTTTGGTTTGGCTCAAAGTTGGACTGATCAATATATCCACAGTTCAGAATCCTAAACTGGTCTCATATCAAAGTAAATATCATCCACCCATGTACAACATTTACCTTAGTCGAGATCTTTAAGATTTCAGTCCTGTTTGATGTGAAAAGCGAACTGCGATATCATCTTAGTTGCCTCAGTTATCTTGGCAACAGTGCATAAATAAACAAGAAAAACACTCAGAGAGTGCATTACTCCACTTAGGCTGCTCAGTCCTTGTATGATTTGTGACAGATAAGTCCTGATAAGTCCACAGCAATGGATTTGTAGCAGGATCGCAATCATATGATCGTCAGCAGGCAACTGACATAGCGTTCACTTGTCATAGTTACAGTGAGGTCGTGCTGCTATCTCACAATGATACAGAAATCTTTAACATATCCATGGATCCAGACTATAAGCTGCATCACTGCCAAAATCTAATCAGTTGGTCCTTGTATCCTTTCTGACCTTCCCTGAAAATTTCATCCAAATCCGTTACTCCGTTTCTGAGTAATGTTGCACACAGACAGACTAAGAGATAAACATACGCAGATCGCATTCGTTGGTCGAGTAATGAATAAATAATGTTAAAAATGTTATATTCAGCTGCATTCTGGATTCCCTCAACACCCCAGTTCTGTTGCGAATATCATGTTTTCAAGGTTTGATCCTTAAAAATCACATATTTTGCCTCTTTTCAACAAATTCATTAAAGTCTCACAATGTGTTTTTCAGCTCAAAATACTGCAAAGATGGTTCATTTCACCCTGATTGTACAATTACTGGTTTTAAGCTGTTTCTAAAGGGACTGTTTCGCTCTGAAAACCAATCAGCTGCTGGCTGGTTGGTTAGGAGTCACATGGGCTAATTAGTTGTGGTGGGACTTTGAGGAATGGCAGAAGTAAACGTCTGCACTTCTTCACAGCTTTTATTTGGCATCTCCGAGATTAAAACAACCAAAAAACACAATAAAAATGGATTTTCACCACGTGGGACCTTTAAGATTTCAGTCCTGGTTGACTGTATTGTTGCCAGTGATTCTAAAAACCCCTCAACGCATAATGACCTCGACATGTTATAGTCTTTTTCCTGACAACCTGAAAAGAGAAAGTTAAAGAATTTGGTAGTGACGATATGATTGGTGAAGCAAATGATGCAATTGCAACTCAAAAGCAGCGATACAAGTCAAACTGTGACTTTTGTCAAATGTAGACCTCTGGGGGCAGCAAACACACATTTAGTGGCTACTCAAGTCCTAAAAACAACAGAAAAAGAGCAACTATCTGTGGATTATGTGTCCAAAGATTCATTGGGCCACAAGAAAACTCAACATCATCCAACCACATGGACCTTAATTCTACATCATTAACAACTAAAATAATGATATATAGAGGAATAACTCAAATACATCAAATGGCTAATGGTGAAAAAGTCATTAATAGTTAAAAACAGTCCAATACTGATGAATATTTAATGAATTTTAACTATACATGATGAAATGTAAAGAATCGCCCACTCCTTTGTGCTGAATGTAGATATAGAAGGCAAGATTTTTAAAGGGAAAGCTCATGAAAACAAAAAGAAAAGGTTTTACTGGACATATCAACTTAATTATCAACACGTTTTGGGTTCCAATTCAAACGACATATGCAGCAGACTCAGCAGTCATCCTTCTGGCTAATAACTCACTGCATTTTGAATCAAAAGTCGCACATTCTTTCTGATCACTGATTGAGTTCATATATCTTGAGTTTCCTCTTCGTGTTGAGCAGCTAACATCGGGACCGACTGTGGATTCGGTGGATCCAGACTGACAGCGAGACTCATTACTACCAGCAGACGGAGGTTAAAGCGGGAGACGGTGACGGGGATCCCGCCGCCGCTGTCTGACTTATCCAGGATTTCCCTTCACTCCTGCTGAGTTCACAGAGGCTGCAGGTAGCTCATCCAGCAGTGAATCTATAGCTGCTAACAACATCAGCATCAAAACCGAGGAGGGATTTTTAATATTCGTACCAGCACCTGCTCCGTCGGTCCTCATTAGCCTGCTTTTTGGGGGTTTCTTGTCTGAGAGCATGCAGAGCAGACATCTGGGTTAACTTTGTGTCGGGTTCTATCAGGTTTTTCCTGAAGAGGAGCTTTAGATCAAACATATGGTGACATTAAAAGGGAGCAGATGCACACACTGGAAGATTAATATTCCTCTGAATCCCAAAACCTACAGCTAGGTTTGAAATACATGTTATATTTTTTCTTTTAATTACCAAAATTAAACCATTTATCAGAGCTGAATCGGTTTTTCAACTTTCCAATGGTCCTTGAACTACTCGTGTACTTCCATTTATCTAACTGAAGATCATAGCATCCACCAAAATCACTTTATTCTCCTTTTTTCTAAAACATTTTTCTTTAAAAATCACAAAAAATAAAATGTTTGCATTAAAAGTATTCTGTAAATACGAAAACTTCCACATTCCTTATTGCAGCCGTGAAGCCATTAATGACTCAGCTCCAACAAACAGTCTTTTGACAAGAATTCTGGGAATTCTTCAGCTGAATTGCAGGCTGTGTTAACTAAAAGAAGGTATGAGACAAGTATGGAAACAAATTAAAGAAACTGAGAGCAAAATAAAACATACTTGAGTAATAAAATAAAGATGGTATGGCAATAAAACAGTATACAGAGGAGCTGGAAGATACATCCAGCATGGTGAAATATCTTTCCACCGCTTGATCGTAGTTTGAAAAACTGCTTGTGGAGGATGTAAAAGGCCAAAATGACTCTATTTATTAAACTGAAACTGTAAAAACTTGAGAATTGTTGGATTTTCAGCTTTCTAACATCTTTGAACTAACCATGGATCAAGAAATGTGACCAGATCCAAGTTTAAAATCATTTAAAGTCATCAAATTTGCAAAAATATAGCATTTGCGCTAAAGGATTCCATAAAAAAAAAAAAACAAAAGCTAGTTGTTGGAAGATCCATTCAGCATAATGAAATATCTGTAAAAACTGAAATATCTATAGTATATACAGAGCAACCATTTTTTCCAGTGTTGGTAACACCTGTGGACACTTGGAAAAATGTTGTTCATGTTGATTCCAATAAAAAATTCTAGTTTTGTTTTATTTTTCTTTATGATTTAAGGCATTGTGTCTTTGCTATACTGCACAAAAGACATTATTGAGTTCTCTCTACTTCTAGTCAATATTGTGCTGTTTCCATAGAGCTGCAGGAGTTTTTATTGCAGAGAAAAATGATTCTGCAGTGAATAAAAAATATGACAGGATCAGAAAACTAGAAACTGCTTGGGGTTCAAAGGGTCAAATCAATGGACATTATTCCAATTCCATGAACAGAAGTTTGCAGGTTGTGGGTTAAGCTCGCCTCATTATCTTTCCTCATGTAGCAAGAGCTCCAAACTAATTTTCTGCTGCAATCTGCTGCCTATTTTCTGCACACCCACGCATCTTCTTGTACTTCCATCTAATTAATCACCTTTAATTGCCTCTAAACACACTGAGCCGACAGAGCGTGGCCCGGATTGCGTTGGGCGTCCCGTTTGACCTCCTGTGACATCCGTGGAGGAGGCGAGGACCAGGATTTAACACCGTATCTGCACCTCTTTGCTCGTTTTAATGCGATCTGCGGAGATTAACGCAGACGTCCTGTCACAACACAAAACCTTCCGACACAAATCTGAAGAGGCAAGCGAGCCTCGAACATTTCTGCTCAAAAATTGACTTCGGGGACATGAAATCGATTAGCATCATGGTTCGGACACGGTCACGTGGTCCTAAAAGAGGAGCTTACAGATAAATCACAGCGGTTTTTACTCCCTGCGAGACCAGAGGAGAAGTCGAACACATGAGCATGAATCAACAGATCTGAAGCAACATTCATTTTAGTACAGAGAAGGAGGCTGTAAAGCATCTGGGAAGGATTCCTCGTGGGGTCCAGTATCTTAGAGACTTCTGCCGCTCTGCACAACATCAAGAGGGATTTGGTTGCCATGGCGCCAAGTCTTTTCCCCCACAAAGAGAGAAATGTTACAGAGATAGAGAGAGTGCACAATTTGTCCTGACTGAGACAACAATGATGATGGTGCAGATTAAGAAAAAACCTTGAAGAGGAATCCTGAAGAGATCTTATTAAATGATAGACAAGTGCAGCACTAAATGTTCAGCTCTACAGTGTAAATGCTGCAGGTGTGGATTCCAGATAAAGCGTCTTAGTGCAGCACTTTCTGCATCAATATTAGACAGCAGCCATGAAAAATGCAGCAGCCCAGTCAAAATAAAAAGCGCTCAGATCAAATAGCCAAAAGCTTTGATCAGTTTTAGTATGACGGGGAAAACATGATGTTTATGTGCATTTGTATGAGGAGTTGAAGGAACAGAATGTGGATTTGATCACTGGATGGTTTTGCATGTGTCCAAAGAGAACATTTAAAGCTGGACTCTTTCAGTATAAAACATTTATTGTGAAAGGGGTCAGACAATTATGCAGCGTCCCTCAGCTCATTGTTTTGGTTCAATCTCATTAACCCTGTTTCCAGCACCCAGCTTGTCAATTTAATTGGGCTTTTTGACAAGAATTTACCCAAGAAGGACTCTTTCATGACAAAGTGAAAGCAGATTTTAAGACATTAATGTCAATCAATTCAAAATATAAAATGTGAAACAGGTAACTGCACAAGTACTCACTACCTTTAACCCTTTGATGCACAACATGGGTCAAAAGTGACCCAAATCCAATGGAAAATGGGTATCTCCTGACCCACACTACGTATCAAAGGGTTAAAGTGGCTCACCAGTGCTAGAAGTTGCACAGTTAGTAAAATGGAGATCATCTGAATGCAGTGAATGTGTCTCAGGTGATTGTAGTATAAGACAACTGTATCTGGAAGGTCCAGTCACTGGTGAATCAGTACTCCTGGATATAGCTACACCATGAAGACTAAAGAACACTCCAAACAACTCTGTGAAAAGGGTATGAAAACGCACAAGTCAGGGGATGGATACAAGAAAATGTCCAAGTCACTGTATATCTCTTGGAGTACAGTTAAATCCATCATTAAGAAATGAAAGAATCAGAGAACATGTGTAAATCTGACTAGAGCTGGCCGTCCTCAAAAACTAAGTGATTGTGCAAGAAACAGACTGGTGAAAGAGGCCACCAAGACACCTATGACTCCTCTAAAGTAGTTACAAGCTTCAGTGGTTTAGATGGGAGAGACTGTACAAACAGCAACCGTTACCTGTTCTTCACTAGTCAAAGCTTTATGGGAGACAACGAGAAAACCACTGCTGCAAAAAGTTCATATCAAATCTCAACTAGAGTTCCCCAAAAAGGCATGTGGGAGACTCTGAAGTCAACTGGAAGAAAGTTCTTTGGTCTGATGAGCCCAATATTGACTTTTGGCCATCAGACTAGAGGCTATGTTTGGTGGACAACAAACACTGCACATCATCACAAACACACCATCCCCACTGTGAAGCACGGTGGTGGCAGCATCATGATGTGGCATGTTTCTTGGCATCAGGCCCAGGTAGGTTTGTAAAGGTAGAGCGTAAAATGAATCTAGCAAAGTCAAGGAAAATCCTGGATGACAGCTTGATGCAGTCTACAAAAGAACTGTGACTTGGGAGAAGATTTTCTTTCCACTATGACAGTGACCTGAAGCAAATAGCCAAAGATACGCAGAAGTGGTTTAAGACAACAAGGTGAATGTTTTAGAGTGGCTGAGTCAGAGTCCAGACCTTAATCCAACTGTAGGTAGAATTGAAAAGGGCTTTTTTTTCTCACAGTCCCTGTGCAGTTTAACAAAGAAGAATGGGGTAAAATTACAGTGTCTACTTGTGCAACACTGATTGAGACCAATCCACACAGGCTAAATACTGTAATTATGGCCAAAAGTGCATCTAGTAAACACAGACGTAAGCGAGGTGAATATTTCTGCAGTCACTTACTTTAACTGTAACGTTTTTGATAGTTGACATTACTTTGTTGAAATCATTCCTCACTTTGACATGAAAGAGTATTGATTTGTACATTTTCACCAAATTAAATTGACCATGATTCAATGTTGACAAGCAATTAAAGAGGAAAACTTCCAACCAGGGCTAATTCCTTTTATAGACATAAACAGTCACACAAAATTCATTTTCAGGCATATCGCTGAGATTATTTCTGAAATTATTCTAAAATTATTCTAAAATCTTTCTCTGGAAGGAGATCACATTATTAGATATCTTTTAAATAAGTTTTTTTTTGTTGAAAAACTGGAACATAATGGTCAAATGGACAAATTACCAATTGTACAAATACAGATTTTTGGTGTGGATGTCATTTATTATCTGCAATTTAACAGGAAAACCTGGGGGTATCTGTAAAATAACAGTAAGATGTTTCAAAATGTTGGTCAAAAACTGGACATTTTTTAGAGAGTGACAAGAATCTACGGTATATCTTCAGGATATGAAGATGCTTCAAATTTTTTTCCTAGATGACAACTGTGAGGAAAAACCCCGAAGCTCCAATAGATGCCCAACCTCAGCTCTGCCAGCTCCAGCTCTCTGCCATCTGTTGCAGCTCTGTAGGCAGCAGCTTCAGATGATGGGTCAGAAATAACCAGGTGCCGTGATGGAGACCAAAAAACAGGGCAACCGGCTGGATACTGGCACCAAAATCCCCCCCGAATGTTTTCTAAAAATACTCACTTTTTCCATTTTCGATCCAGGAAAGATGAAGCAGGAAAGATTGGCAACTTCTGACGAGATGGAAATTCGATGTGAGTGAAACGTTCAGCCCCCCTCTGATTCTTCCATCAATTTTACAGTTGCCCCTCATATGTGAGGTGACACTCTATCTCGCCATCATCTAGCAGAGATGATTGGAATGGGGGTCAAATAAATGGCTCTTTTTGGAGATAAATAAGAGTGTAAGTGATGAGGACAGCTCATCTACAGGGAGGTAATGGTGGTTATATGTGTGGAAGAAAGTGGCTCGTCCACCAAAATTGAACTACTTTTTGGTTTTGTCATGGAAACCAGGAGACACCATCGCTCCTCCTGCATGTGAGTGTGGGTGTATGCGAGTACTGAAGGGCTATATCTGGCTCTACATCCTCCCTCTACGCTGAAAAGGTGAATCTGTGCCTTCTGAAGCGCGCTGCCTCCCTGCCCACAACAACCCGAGCTTCCAAAATAGCATTTCACACTACAACGGCCTGCATCTGTGCTCTGCTGCTGCCTCCTATTAAAGCAGAGCTCCAATATTAGCCGTGCCTAATGATCTCCAGGGGGGCCTGTGAAACTGTCGAAGCACAGAAGGGAGTGGAGCAGATATAGAGCGAAGGAATTCGCTGTATGGAATCTCAGGAGACAAATGTCAAGAGCTGAAATTATGCCGGAATCACTGTTCAGTTTAACGTGGAGAGGAGGGGATGTGATAGAAGCAGGTTCCTGTTGATAAACTAGGCCTGGCTGGCTGTCCATTCGTGAACTGAATTTCAAATAGAGCTGCTTCCTGACAGTTGTGCGCACCAAAAGACAAGACAAGTTCCCAATTTGGATGAAATATACGCTTTTACGCATTCATTTAAATTCAAAGCGACAGAGTCCCTGCAGCTTTAAAGCAGAACTGACAAGACAGCGCAAATTATTTCCAATGCAGACTTGTTGCTCAGCTCAGAGGATGACGAATCATAGCGAGGAAACGCACAAACACACAGAAAAACGACGCAACATTTAAACATTTTGGCATTTGGCGATATTTTACGCACGTACCTTGTGCAGTTTCCACATTGCGCCCAAAGCTTTGACCTCGTGTGTTCCGTGTTTTCCTTCCTCCAAACACTGATAGCACACCGGCATCTTACACTGAACACAGTACATGCTGAGATTCTCCAGTTCGTGCTCCGTGCAAGTGGAGATTTTACGCGGACTGGTGCGGCGGCTTATCCGCCCCTGCGCCGGCGGCACCAGGCGATGCTTGGCGAGGGGACCGCGGGGAGGGTGGCAGCGCAGGCGGCACGGGTCGCAGTAGAAGACGTCGCACTGCTCGCACATGACCGTGGCCTCCTTCGGGCTCTTCTCGCACAGCTGACACTTGAGCGCGGCCGCTTTGCTCTGCTGGTACCGGTCCACCACCCCCTCCAGCACCCGGTTCTTGGGGAAGCCGCGGAGCCCCCGGTCGTCCAGGATCAGGCTGCGGTGGCACTGCGGGCAGGTGATGCAGGAGTTGCGCGGGATCGGAGGTAAGGAACCGGGCTGCGGGAGGAGGTGCTGCTGCGGGGCTGGAGGCTGAGGGACAGTCGGGGGGAAAACCCGGACGCCGTTTGGCGATTTTTGGCAAGGGGTGGTCGGAGCGCTCACGAAACCTCCATAGGACCCGTAGCCACTGTCCGCCTCGCTGTACAAACTCATTTTATCCAAATCCAGGTAGTCATAGTCGGACACGCCGGATCCGGAGGCTCGGCTGCTCTGCGGGGACTCGGCGTCGGGAGTCTGCACGAGAATATTCCGAGCACAAGCCAAGCAAATGTTGTGGGAGCACGGCAGGATGATGGGCTCCCGGTAGAAGGAGCCGCACACGGGGCATTTTAACTCTTCCTCCATTTCATCCATGGCTGCTGCTGCGAGGTGAGAGATTCCTCCGTGGAGAAGTTACAGCAGAGCTAATCGGGCTGCTCTCTGTTTATGCGTAAAAGGAGCTTCCTGACGCGTCCTGCTGTTGCTGCTGCTGCTGCTGCTGGAGGAACTGCAAACGCAACCTTGACCAGAGGAAAGACACCAGCACCGAGGAGCCAGAAAGAAAAAAAAAAAAAAACACTCTCCACCAATGAGAACACAGCAGCAGCTCAAACTGGGTTTCTATTGGAGGACCAGTGGATTCCACACAACCATTGGATACCTCAGCTGTTAGTGTGGAGACTCTTTAATGAGCTTTACTGCGAGATACAAGCAGATAGTTGTGTCTGCAGACATCACTGGCTAATTCTGATTGTTCAGGGGATTAAAAGGAAACTATAAAATGAACAACAAAACAGCGAATTAATTAATAAAATATGATCATATTTGCATAGTATTACATAAACTTAACATCCTTCCTTTGTGTTCTTCAAGGAGAAAAACAAACCAAAAAAAAAATATTGCGTTTTGTTTAAGAAAATTCCCTCTTAATCCGATTAGTTAAGTGGTGGAATTAAGTGTCCAGAGTATTTACTTAATAAAGAACAACAGTGACACAATGCAAACATTTAATTACAAGCAGTCCAGCAATATCAGCAGATTGCACTTAAATATCAAAAGTAAATTAATGATTCTCTGATGTTACATCTCCGGATTACTGTTGTGCAGCATCTTAATGTTTAACTTCTTCAAAAACTGCAGTGGAGTTTTATTTATAACAATGCGTCTGATTTTTATAAGCCCATTGTGTTTGTGTGTGAAAATCCGAGTCAGCAAAAAACACAGCTGCAACTAATGATAAGCGCTTATTAGCATTTTTACTGTTTTGATTAATCATTTGGGCTGTTTGCATTTAAATTGTTTCAAATGGTCATTACAGCTCCCAGAGCTCAGGGGTGACATCTGTTAATTGCTTTTTTTGTCCAACCAGTGCACAAAAACAAACACTAAAATGTTCTACAGTAATATAACACTGAGAAAAGCAGCATTTTTTCACATTTGAGGAGAAAATATTATCAAAAATGACCAAATTATTAACAGATTTTCAAAACTGTTTCTGATAAATCATTTCAGCACAGCAGCTGTCATATGAATGCAATGTAAGGAACAATAGTTTCCTCTGGAATGTACTACAACTAAGTAGGAAATACTCTAGCAACGTTCCTCCATGTTAAAGTGCATAACACTGGATTAATGTAGTTTACAAAGGACAAAGGAAGCACTGCAGGCCCTGAAAGCTGATTTAACAGATGCTTTTTGGTGGGACGGGTACAAATGCAAAAAGCAAGTTCAAGAAAGTCTTGCTCAGTTAATTTAAACACAAGACACTTGCGCTCCAAACAAGAAAGATGTGCATTCAATGAAGGACCTAGGATCCCTGACCCATCACTATACACACCAGTGAGCAGTGACTCCTAACATCTCTAGGGGTCATCAGGTGGAAACCTCCCTTCAATGGTGTTTCACCTATTTAGACCCACAACACCTCCAGGAGGCTAGATGGTGAACTCTGGCGTCCCAGATTCACCCCCCTAGTGCCAGTTCACACTGCTCCTACACAATCCAAACAGCGCTGCCACGTTCAACTGACCCAGGCCTGTTTAGGAGACGCTCCAGGTAGTGACCAGTGCTGATGCTACCAGTTAGCTAATGCAAGATGCTGAATACCTAGTGCCAACTGCTAAAAAATGACAAAGAAACTATAAACATAGACTCTCCAAACCTGCTAGTGCTAACTCTAAATGCTAATCCTAGCTGCAAGACCATTACAATGTCCAAAGCAAACTTACCACAGACAAAGAAACTATACAAGCCAGCTCACCAAACTTGCTAGTGCTACATGCTAATGCTAAATGCTAGTTGCTAAAATACTTCACTACTTCAGCCAAGCCCTAACAAGTACTAACAGTGTTAAATGCTGCAGACAACCATTGGAAAACCACCAACTCACTCCATCTTCACATGAAATAGCAGGTGAAAATAATCCAATCAGCGCCATCTTTTTTGATTACAACTTGGCTTTGTGCAATGTAGAGTAGTTTTGCAGTGTTTGCCAGAAGGAAAACCTCTTGATTTACTTGTTGGTTTACCTACCAACCCTCACCTCAGGTCATGACCTCTGGTTAATGTGGCTCAGCGGTTAAGACTTTGGGCTGCTGATTGAAAGGTCAAGAGATCAAGACCCAGCACCAATAAGCTGCCGCTACCAGACTCTGTCTGCTCCAGGACATGTGATCAATGGACAAAAAGAAATAATGACCAAAGATAGATCAAAAAATGTCACTTCAAGATTTCATGAGAAAGTCAAAAAATCTTTCAAGCTAACTGTTATCAATCCAAGATGAAGACAGATTCAGCAACTGCATGGCTTATTTCTTGCCTAAATATCTTCAGAAACACATTGTGGTGTGCTATTTTCATAATAAAATAGAAAGTTACAGAAAAAGTTGCTATGTTTTGCCAGTTTTAAATCCAGGAGCCGGCAGCCTTCAAGTGAAGCATTCATCCGATCAGGTGAAGCCGATGTTTGGTTTGCTGTCAGAGAGTGAAGCCTCTGCTGGATTCCTCTTGAAGAGCAGTTGCCAGTCCTCTTTCATGACACTGCACAGTTGGATGCCCATCAAGCATCTGATTGTGAGAAGCAGTGCAATCCCTCAAGCCTAAAAACACCCCAGTGGACACGCACCACGAGAAATAGGATCGGAGTAGAGTCGCTGCTTCTTTGCATAAAAAGGAACCGGCTGACATGGTTTGGGCATCTGATTATGATGCCTCCTGGATGACTTCCTGTGAAGGTTTCCTGGGCAACTGGTGAGGAGACCCAAAATTCACTGGAGCCTGGGAACACCTTGGGATCCTCCAGGATGAAGAGGAAAACCTTACCGGGGAGATGGACGTCAGAGCGGCCTGCTTTACCTTCTGCCACCATGACATGACCCCAGACAAGCAGAAAAATGATGGATGGTTGGACGGTACTTTCCACATCTGACATTACAGGCCCATAGGTACATTGCAGATTATCTGACACTTAAGATCCATATATAAAAATCCTGCAGGTTTCCAGTATAAACCTGCAGTATTTTGGCTGTTTGTTACTTGAAAAGCTGCTGCAGTGGGAGCAGAGATCACTCCTGAAGCAGACTGAAAACGGACACCTTGTGAGATAAGATAAAGCAGCACTCAAGAGAGGTTTTTCTTTAGAGCCTCTTCATTTCTGTGGCCAAATACCTCAGTCATGTCTGAGACATCCATGGCAACGTGAGCTCCCACTTTTAGTCTTTGGTGGGGCTGTTGATAGGGAAATGAAATGGAATAATCCCATTTAAAGGAATGCTTGTGTGTCAGACCCACGGAGGGCAATGTGAGGCCACTCAGTCTGATTACATCTGCATATTCTCTAAAGAAGTTTGAGAATAAAGAGCATTGATATGGAAGTTTGTTACATAAAGAAAGGCATGCAGTAATGCCTATTCTATACCTAAGATAGCTAAAAACGCTCAAGAAAGCCTAAATATATTGTGCTCTTGGACATAACTCTACCGAAGAGTTGCTTGATTCCTTCCAGAGCTCCTTGTGCTGTTAATGTTTCTGCTCATTATCCTCTAAGATTTGTGAAAATATACAACAAATGGCAAGTTTATCCATGTAAATACATGCCTGGATTAAACCAAATACAATGCAGATTCAAACCAAATGTTGGTAACAAGTCCATCAGCTATTTTTGGATGCCTGCTCACCGACTCCTCCAGCATGATGACATTGTTCTCTGTGTAATCTCCTCAGGTTGGGGCCACACTGCAGCTTCCTGTTTGCTGCCTTTGAGTACACTGCTAAATCTCTATTTCATCATTTTTTTTCTTTTTTTTGTTCGGCGCCAACTCTCTCCTGCTGCCAGGACACACACAACCACACACAGACGTACTCACCAGGCGGCTCTGAGAGAAAATCTTCACAGATTTCTTTTTACTTTTCTCTGATCATATCCCAGAGTCTCCTGCTTCTATGATTAAGCTGCTGTTTTCGGTGACCTCGAATGCACCAACACTGAACAGTAAAGACAGTGACTGGCTTGACAGTGCAGCAAATCAACAAACTTCAACAAACCCAAGGCCAAATAAATGGAGTGTACACTTTTAACACTTGATATATCAGTCTGAATCATAGTTATGGTACTTTCTAAAACATCTTCTCTTAGTGATAGCTTGCTAAGACTTTCATTATTGCTGCAGCACCTATAAAGGTTTTCAGCACCCTTGGAAGTTTTCCCAATTCATTGCTTTGTAACACTCAATCATGGTCAGTTTAATTTTTATTTTTTGAAAAAAGAAAGATGGCACATGTGTAAATCTGCCCTGCGCAGATTGTCCATGCAAGAAATAGACGAGTGTAGGAGGCCACCAAGACACCTATGACTTCTCTGTAGGAGTTACAAGCTTCAGAAGCTGAGATGGAAGAACCCAATCAAAGCTTTAGGGAAGAATAGCAAAGAGAAAGCCACTGATGCAAAACAAAAAAACAACCAAAAACAAATAGAAGGTATGTGGGAGACTCTGAAGTCAACTAGAAGAAAATTCTTTGGTAGCAGCATCATGATGTGAAGCATAATATAGTCTGTAGTAGAGCCATGACTGAGGAGAAGATTTGTTTCTATCAAGACAATGATCTGAAACAAACAGTAAAAACAACAGATATGGTTTAAAGACAGCAAGGTGACTGTTTTGCATGGCTAAGTCAGACTGATAAAGATCTATCCACACAAGTCAGTGCTGTATTTGTGGCCAAAGGTACATCTACTAAATACAGACTTGAAGGAGGCGAATACTTATGCAATCACTTATTTTACCTTTTATATTTTAAAGATGGATAAATAACACCACTTCATAGAAGTCAGTTTTCACTTTGACATGAAGAGGTCTTGTTTATAAATTTTGGTCAAAAACTATATTGGCCATGGTTCAATGTTGAAAAGCAAGAAAAGCAGAATGTTCAATACCTGGATCCTTTAAAACACCAAAGGAAAAAAGCCCCTCTTGTTACTTACAGCTGTGTTAACCTTACAGTTCAGTCATTCTGCTTTATCGATAAGGTTTCCTTTGTATGTGACTCTAAGTCCATTAACTCTTTTCACCACAGCTCCAGAGGCATCATTTCATCTGTATAAAGATGTTTACAGACTGCAGAAGCTTTACAGTGCACAGCTTAGGCTGGATAAGAATTTCTATAAGATGCAGTGGTGATCTTGTCCAGATTTGAATAGAAGTGGCTGGTGTTTTTGTTGTGGAGCTCTGGCTTAAGAAAAGTTGTGGTTTTATAACTCTTTAAAGTATGAAGTTACTGTAATTGAAGAAAATGGATGGTTATACCGAGTCCAAAATTACGCAGCTAAGCAAACGTTCCCTTTAAACCAGGGGTCACCAACCTTTTTGTTCCTGAGAGCAACTTCAAGGGTACTGAGTAGTACGAAGGACACCTTGTTTGATACAAACTTCCTCAATAGCAAACTTGTGCCATCATCTTTAAACAACAATAATAATAATAATGAAAATAATATGTAAAAAGACTATCTGATCACATTTATGTTAATTATTCCTTACAATAATTATTAATAACAATTTCCACAACAATGATGGTAGGAAACACACACACACACACACACACACACACACACACATACACATGAAATTTTTTGTAAATATCTTTCTTGGCAGTTTTGCATGAATCAGCATATTTGCAGTACTTTGTTCAAAATCACACCAGTTATATTTCTGTGGAAATTGTCACTTCTAACATTTTTAGTAAATCATTCACTGTCATATCTTCAAATCATGCTTCATTTGTACAAACTACTACCTTTGTAACATTTTTGAGCAAATCATGAACTCTGTCCCATATTTGTACAAACAATCAGTTACGTAAGAAAAAAAATCTACTTTTTCAAATTTTGAAGTGAATCATATCACATTAGTACTAATCGGACACTGTGTTGGCTACCCCTGCTCTAAACAATCTTTTATGTTGAATTAAAGACAAAAATTTGAATTTTAAGTGTTTGGCAGCTCCCTCATGAGAATAGTTGTAGCTCAATTTGTAGTTCAAACAAATCAGTGAAAACTGGATGAAACATGATTGAAAAATTAAAGTCTTTAAAATGTCCAAGTCAAAGCTGGACAGACTTTTTTTTTTTTTTTTTTAAACCATTTTTTTTTTACCAAAACAACCACTCTCAATGAGGTAACCCGGTAGCCAAGTGGTAGGATGAAAACCATTCGGATGACAAATGGGATCAGCAGTGACTCATCAGTTTCGCTTCCAGCCAGCGGTCCTTTACTGTATATCATTCCTCTGCTCTATCTTCCCACATTTCCTTACTGTCTCTACGGCAACTATCTAATCAAGGCAAAAGGCCAAAAAAAATATCACTAAAACCACTTTTAACAATATATGGACACTTGACCAAAGCATATGGACACGATATTACATTCCCCTCAGATGGTAGAACATCTTATTCTGGCTTGAACAGCCTTCAGAAAGGATTTCCAGCCTATTTTTTAACATCAACAAGAGCGTTAGAGAGGGGTTGAATGGGGCAAAGGTCAAGGCTGTCAACATCTTCAACACACATTTCATGTTGAAACTGAAGAAGCTCTTTCCCAAGTGGTTCTTTAAAGATGTAAGCACCACATTGTCTTAAATTTGAAAGCTGTATGACTATGATTTGGTTGACAGAAGACCAAACCTCTCTATTGGATGTATCATCAGCAGATAGAGGAGGTGACTGACAGTAAGAACTTCTATGATTGGTTAATAAAGGCTGCTCTGAAGGACAGAACCATTAGGATCATGGCAGTACCTGAGCAACTCTTACATTCTGTCTTGTGGCTGAAGGAACAACTTGAACAGATGTGGAAGATCTACACTGGTTCTGGTGGTATCAGGAACAACCCCAAAACTTGAAGAGTAGCTCCAGCAGATTCCAGGTGCAACATCTAAAGTCCTTGTCCAGAAAAGTGCAGTTGTAGGAACAACTAAGACACAGTGTAGAACTTTCAAATTCAAAAATATGTCCTGATCAAGGTTAATACTGTTGTTTGGTTGGATCAAACTCTGACTTCTTGCTTGAAAGTCACAACAAAACTTTGTACCTTCTTTTTATCTTCCCTCCGTATGTCCTCTGGTTCTAAACACTGGATATCCTGTAAATCAACGAGAGTGAATCAGAAAGTGGCAAAGTTCGTGGCTTCATGCGACTTTCAGAAACTACCAACAACTTTAAATAAGATGCTGCCTAAAAATAATTTGCAAATTCACCTCCAGCAACCTTTCTTTATGCAACATTATCACCATCTGCTATTGTTATTCTCTGCGGCAGAGAGGGCATTCTGGGTAACGAAGCCCACCATGACTCTGCTGACACGTCGGCGCAATGCAGCACCTTCAAAATCCTCAAACCAACTCATGTTTATGGAATCCGAACCATCTGTGCCCTTCACAGTGACCCGGAAAATGCATTTTCCTAAAGCAGTGTTTGTAAATTAGGCCTTCAGGGAGAAGCCTCCTATTATGATTTTTCATCAATACGCTCCAAAATTTATGACAGTAAGCACAAAGCGACTTATTTGATTTTATTAAAGTGTAATTTTAGTTTCATATATCCAAAAGAAGAGGGAAAAGACGGAGAGCGACGAGGAAGATTATTGATTTTTGGCACTCATAGAGTTTTCATTTTGACTGTCATAGAGAGAAAACACAAAGACAGAGAGAAGGCGTCTTAATTAATAATCAAAGCATGAGCATTGCAGTTCTGCACCTTAACATTATGCCAACAGACAAGGGAAAGTGATGACAAAACATGATCTCTAGGAAAAAGGCAAAGTCTAGAGATACTTCTGCATTTGCATGTGTTTGTTAAGTGTCTTAGCTCAGCAGACTGAGCAAGAACACAGTGAAAAACATCAGAAAAAGAGTCAAACTGTGTGTTTGTGAACAGGATTTTTCAGTTTTTCACTTCACCGCTCTGATAAAAGTCAAATGAAACCCAAAATCATGCATTTTTGTTCAGATTCAGTCACTTATTCAAGAAGAACAATGTCAAACAAATTAGTCAAACTTGCTGCTTGTGCAAAAGGCAAGACAAGGCAGCTTTATTTCTATAGCACATTTCATGCACGAGGGCAACTCAGTGTGCTTTACACTAAAACATTAAAAGCATTGGAAACATTCAGACAAGCATAAAAGAGGACAATTAAGATAACAAATATAATAAAACATAGGAAAGAAAGGGGAAAATTAGAAACATATTTTAAAAATGAAATTACAATTTGCATTTAAAACAAGTTAAAATAAGCTATAGTAGAAAAGCAGTGGCAAACAGGAAAGTCTTGAGCTTTGATGTAAAAGAAGTGAGAGTTGGAGCGGACCTACGGCTTTCAGGAGGTTTGTTCCAGATATGTGGAGCATAATGAGTAAATGCTGCTTCATCATGTTTAGCTGTAACTGTAGGGACTGAAAGCAGACCAGGACCTGATGACCTCAGAGGTCGAGATGGTTCATAAAGTGACAGCAGATCAGTTATGTATGTAAGAGGAAAGAGGATCACGTTCCTGACTCTGTAAAAAGAGAATCTGTGTCAGTTTATCCCTCAGTTTTGCATGCTGTCGACATTTTTGTGAAGAATCTGAGACAATCGGAATGTCATAATGATGTGTTTCCTCGCTGCAGATTTGGTTTGGCTCTTTGCCTCTCTGTGCCATATAGTCCAAGGCCAAAGCAGCTCGAGAAACGACAGCTGAAACCTTTATTTCCCTCTGTGCCGCTGCTCACAGTCCTCTTTTCTGAGAGGAGCCAAGGTCAGAGTAACTGTACATTTCCAGAAAACAAGCCAGTGAGAATGCACTGCATCACAAGCGCTAGAGAACGAGCAATCATCGCTTAACTGCATGTGTGGGCTGCCTGAAGAGACATGTGAGCGGCAAAAAGGCCTCCACGTGCACCATCGCTTTCCACCTCTCCCCATACAAACTGCCAGCGCTCTGCAGGGAATCTGTGCTGCAATTAATAGCCTAATGATTTTTTATTCTAAGTGGGTTGGGGATTTGCTACTAAACCCAGCTCTCCTGTTGCGCGGGGACTCGCACGATGTTCTCCTAACCCAAAGCAACCTGAGGAATTGAGCACAGACGGGGAAATATTGATCTTTCTTGAGTCTTTAAACGGGCGATCAGTCAAATCAAAGCGTTTCTGAGCTGCTGTGGGCTGAAGCATACAAATAACGGGGCTTGTGGTTGAAAATTAGTCGAAACGTGTGGAAATCTGTGCATCTTTTGGGGATCATAATGTAGTTGTGCAGTTCAAGCAAGCTGCCCTTTTCTACCAAGGACTAAATACTCTCAATAACCCAGAAAAGTCAAGAAAATTAGGAGCTATAGCAGGGGTGTCAAACTCATTTTAATTCAGGGACCACATTCAGCCCATTTTGATCTGAAGTGGGCCGCACCAGTTAAATTGTCATATAATAACCTAGAAATAAGAACAACTCCAAATTTGTCCCTCTGTTTTAGTGTAAAAAAGTACATACTGAAAATGTGAACTATCATTTTTATAAAACATTGTGAACAACCTGAATTTTTAAAAGAAAAATCAGTGCAGTTTCAAAAACACTATGCCTCAGTTTATCATTTACACTTTAAAACTTACAGATCACAGTATATCTACAAAGGCACAAAATTTTTAGTCACAGGTATCTGGAACTAAATGATATAGTATTTAGTTTTATGATTAAAATGACAAAATTCAGACAAAAAAGACAAAAAAACAAGGCAAAATATTACAAAAATGAGACACAAAATGACAAAAATGAGACAAACGACATGAAAGAAAATGAAAGAAGAGACAAAAAAATTAGACAAGAAAGTTACAAAGCGACAACAAATGGACAAGAAAGGAGACAAAATGATTTAAGGAAGCAACAAAATGACAAGAAATAGACAAAGGCACAAATGTGACAAAAAATAAACACAACAAAACACAACAAATTATTACAAAAATGAGACACAAAATTACAAAAGAACAATGAGCAATCTAGTATTTTACTTTGTGATCAAAACAACTTGTCATGGTCTAGAAATTATTTTAGATTTATAATTGTACAAATTTACAATGTACAGTTAATTTTACACTTTACAAAGTCACCCTGTGGGCCAGATTGGACCCTCTGGTGGGCCAGATTTGGCCCGCGGACCGCATGTTTGACACCCCTGAGCTATAGTGATGCCCAACGTGGATATTGGATCCCTAAATGGAGTGTTTCTTTCATTTTGGCCATCACCCTCAACACCATAGTTACAACGTGCCTCACAAAGGCTCAGTCTATACATTCACTGCCTCTCCCAACCCCCCACCCTCCATCAAGCATCCAGCAGGGACCCCACTAATGGAAGCATCTCTTGTTACTCCACGATGGCCTGCGGACTCCTTTGTTTACCTCAGATTCAGCGAAAACAGAACAGGTGCAGGGAAATGGAGCACGAGGGCACAAAAAAATAGCTGCATGATGTAACAGCTAATGTTGCTTTCACGTGAAAATCATAGAAAAAGACAGAAAATAGAATCTTTCCCCATGAAAGTCTAATATCTGTCAGTGGTTGTAAAGCAGGGGAAGTCTACTGAGAGTTGTGAAGAAAAGGAGGACAGGCCCTGTAGCTCAGAAATTTCAACCCATTAAACACCTTTATCAAATATAAAAAGCCCCTAACAGCAGTCGGTGAAATATAACACTTGTTTATCTCCACACTGTACGACCTCAGGGAACTGAGCTCATAAAAGTGCTGATGTTATTTCAAATCTCAGAGTGACAAAGGAGGCAGTTTTAAAGTTACTGAACATATAATGTTGATTTATGTGCTCTGTCCCGTATCAATAAATAAACCATGAAAACAAAGAGCTGATAAATCTACAGCATATACAGGAAGCAGGTTCTGGAGCAGAGACAAAGCCTGAGAGCCAAACACTGTATATGAAGATGGATGACGTTATAAAGGAGAGACTACCCCCTTAAAGAATCCTGAATGGAAATCTATGTGAGGATTCTTCAATGCCAAAGACAGCGGCTGCAGGAAACATATTCCGTTCCTCCTCCCAAAAAAGACCTCAATAGAGACCACCTTCATGAAGGCGGTATTGATCCAGGGGACCTGAATAATGAAAAACCCCAGAAGTATAGCAAAACGTCCTGCTGTCTGGAGTCTGTCAGGAACATCACTGATGCCCTCGTAAAATCCAGGAATAGTTTGATGCAGAGACTAATAAATCTAGAAAATCAGACTGAGGAAGATCATAAAAAATACTGAAGGATCTCACCTCACTCTGACCTCCTCTATTACAACCTTTCAACCTGCACCCACAACCTCATCTATCACCTCTATCTGTAATTTAACTAAACACAAACATAGAAAACAGAAAATAAATATAAAAAACTGTTAAAAATGTTTCATTCAATGTAAATGTTTTTTTAAATTATGGCAAATATTTGTAAAAAAAAAAAAAAAATATATATATTGTTTGCTAATTTAAATACAATAAAGAAGAGTTTAATTTTACCATCAAACATTATGAGAGAATGAATGACCATTTGTCAATATACAGATTTTTGATGTGAATTTTATTGACAGTTTTGACTATTTTTTTGTTTTTTAGGGGCAACATGTTGTTGTTTTTTTGTTATTTTACTAGTTATTATCTATAAAACAGGGAAATTCTGTAAAATGACGATAAATTGTTCCAGAAATTTCACACTATAAAACTGTGAAAAAAGATCCTCTTTCACAGTGTAGGTAAAATATTTAAAAAGTAATTTTCCAATGACAGAAATAATAAACAACTCAGGAAGAACCAAAAAGAAAAAATAAGAAGAAAGAAATGAAAGCTGTTGCTAATAATCATCTAAAGGTTTTGGTAATAAATTACTCCTCCCTGATAAAATCCATGTAGTCATAATGTTTAAAAAACACAAAAACAATCCAGATATTATGCTCCTAAAATACCGAGGAACAATTTCTGTGCTCAGGCTTCTCTCCTGCTTCCATGTTTCTTTGTTCCCTCCATCGTTCCTTAATTTACCGCAGCCGCCTCCCTGTAAATCTCCGTTTGCCACCGCTGAGATCTGACCTCCCACAGGCTCCAGATGAGGACGGGAGGTTGGCTTGGTGACCATTGATCTGATGGGCTGCTCAGTGAGGCCTCCCCCATCTGAGTAACAGCAGCAGCGCCCTGGGTAGCAATAAAACGCTCAACACCGAACACCAGCTCCAGCAGCAGAGAGCCAGCAGTCAAGTCTGGGCAATAACCTCGATGGATGAGTGCAGGAGGGTCAGGACTGAACCGCTCCAGTCTGGTGGGAAGCATGAATCATTCGGTTTATGTAAATGTGAATGTCAAATCCAGCTCTATATTCAAGCCCATTTAATTCACTGTGCAGCTTATTACTAAAGAACAGGAGGCCCTGTTAGGAAATAACATATCAAGTGAGATAGTAAATAAATATTTTTAAATGCTTTTGATGTAAAGTCATGCTTTATGTAACGGTTTGGCTCTTTTTGAAGCAACTAACCCTAACCCAAATTCCACAAGCTTGGAGAGGCTACTAAGCTCTATAAATCATCTTCAACTGCAGAGAAATCATTATAAATGCTTGTTCTTAGTTGGACAGGACATAAATATATCTTTTTAAAAACCTGCAATGGTTTTAACAGCTTTAGGGCTGGAAAAAAGCTGACTGTGATTAGTTTTTTTGTGATAAACAGTATCTTTAAAAAGTATTCACCCCCCCTTGGAAGTTTTACCTTCTTGAATTGGAGGTGGCAGCATCATGATCTGAAGAATGGTGGTGACAGCATCATGATGTCGGGTTGCTTTGTGGCAGCAGACCCTGGAGGGTTTGTAAAGGTAGAAGGTGAAATGAATTCAGCAAAGTAGAGGGAAGTCCTGGACGACAACCTGATGCAGTCTACAGGAGAACTGAGACTTGGGAGAAGATTTGTTTTCCAGCAAGACAACAATCCAAAGCATAGAGAAATACTTTAAAGACCAACAGCTGAATGTTCTGGAGTGGCAAAGTCTCAGCCCAGACTTCAATTAAATGAAAAATATGCATCTGGACTTGAAAAGGGCTGATCATTCACCATCATTCTGTAGATATCTGGATAAAGTTGTAGATACCTTTCCTATTATAAGTACTCACCCCCCTTGAAAACTAAAGACTCTAGATGCGTAAGTCTGACTGCTGCCTGTCCACACAGGTTCAATGCTGTGATTGTTGTAAAAGGTGCATCTACTAAATACTGACTTCAAGGGACTAAATACTAATGCGAGAACTTTAATTAGTTAATATTATTTTGTAGAAATCTTGTTTTTACTTTGACATAAAAGAGTCATTTTTGAGTAAATTCTTGGTTCTGTGATTCTGAAAGGGAACATTTTCAGGTCTGATGAATACTTTTTAAAAGCACCGTCTGTAGCCATATTGCTATATTTAATGTCTTCATGCTGGACTCTATCAGGAGTTCAATACAACAAAATCATTAAAAAGTACAGTGATTCAGCTGAAACTATCCTGGCAGGCTTTGAGCAGTATTTCGATTCAACAGTAAATACAGCTAGGTTGTCTCAGTGATGGACGGGGATTGCAACAGATTGAAGCATACTACTCTGTATTGGAAGATGGAGCTGGGAAACACTTTGAGTCTTGTCTGTTTTTTCGTAAAATATTTCTGAATCTTTTGATATAAGCTCATGATTAATTTAACCCTTGTGTCGTCCTGCGGGTCAAACTGACCCGCTTTAAAGTTTGAAAATGTGGAAAAAATATATATATTTTCACAGTGAAACTTCTGATGTCCACATTTTCAACATTTTTGGGAATATTTCTGAACATTTTTTGGTGGAAAAAAAGAAATGTTAAAAATGTTTCTTCAGAACATTGACCCAAAAAAATCAACCAAAATCCAGCGAAATTCACTGGATTTTGGTTGATTTTTTTTTTTTTTTTTTTGGTCAGTGTTCTGAAAGAAAATATTAGAAGTTTTACTGATATGAGTGTAATCACTTTAGATATTTTTACTCATTATTTGGAAGATTTTTCCTCATTTTTTGAAAATATTTACAAGAATTTTCTTGTCAAATTTGTGGAATTTTTAAAAATACATCTTTTAAGGGAAACTTTTAAGGAATTATTGGAATTTTCTTCCTGAAGATTTTGCAAATTTTCAGAAATATGGGGAATATTTTGCTAAATTTTTGAATTTTTTTCAGAGAAGGAAGCAATATTTTTTGGTGCCTGTAAATGAAGACAACAGGAGGGTTAAAAGCTGGCTGGCTCAGTCCGGAGCTTCGAAGTCTTTATTTCAGGATTTTGGGAAAAGTCTGAAGAAAAAAAGTGCAGTTTTCTCCCACCAAGCCAAAAATGGATGAAAAAAATGAAAGTGGGTGGACATGTCAGAGGAACAGGAAGAGCTCCAAAGCTCTGCAAGCTAGACTGAATCTGCATAAGTCAACGCTTTCAATGAATCCTTGCGTACAATCCGTTTGGCATCTTCACAGTGATGCGATGCTCAATAAACTGAAAGGTATGGCAAGAGAAATGTTTGACGACAAGTCCCAAAGCGGTGTCTGTTTCAAAGGATGTGTCTATTTTCGTAGAATAGGATTTACTCATGTTCTTTGCTCAAGGCAGGAAGCCTCTTACGTAAATACATTTTTAAAGGTTCTGATGAGTGTGTGTCTGAGTGGGTGTCGGTCTGAGAATGAGATGCCATTGTGTGCCTCCCACCGCTTTCTATTTGGGATGTTTCCTCACACTTGCTTGTCCGTCCTCCCACTGCTTCCGACAAGCTTTGCTGTGCAGGAGCATCATCTGTCACTGAGTCATGGAGACTTACATGGGCACTGGATAGTCTTAGGCACTAGGAAATCCACCTTATGTAAGGTTTGCTGTCTGTTTATGGAAGAATATGAGCACGAGTGCTGGTGTATTAGTAACGCAGGCCAGATGGGAATATAAACAGCGTGAGTTGGGTCTGTGTTTGCAATACAGTGAGAAGCAATACTACCACTGACAGACGAAGATGTGAAAACAGCTATGCTCAACCTCGTCTCCAAGACATGACGTTCCTACACAACTAAACTGCCTCCTCATTTTGTTAGAAACTTATTTTCTCTGCAAAATGTATGACTATGACGTATTTGGAAAGGGTCTTAGTTTGAAGGAACCACAAAGTCTGTAGAGAAAGGTAGGAGGAGAGGATGGAGGCATCAGTCAACAACAGGACTTTTGTGGAGAAGACTTTGATTTGCATCCTGTGTGGGACCATTATTCTCAGACTAAAAGTTAATTTTCACTCCATTTTCCTCAGTTTAAACTCGCTGTTTGATAACGTTCACTGTTCAAACGTTTCCTAGAAATTTTTCTGAAGGTCTAAATCGCAAATACCGTTAAATATAGATGGCCAATTTGAGGCATTTCACAAATTCGTACATTTTTAATGTTGCAAATAGTGACAAAGGAGTTCATTTATCATATAGTCACATATATTTGGAAAGCTACGGTTTGGTTAACTTCAGACACTAAAAACTGCACAGTCAGGATAAGGAAAATATCATAGTTTGGGCCCAAACAAGACCCTTTCACAACATGTTGACTTTTTTCCAGTAACCAGGGAAATTAGTCCAATTCAATCTCCCATGTGTTTTGATGGCTGAAAAGTAGGGACAGTGAAACAGAAAATAAAAAAAATGCAAAGATATGTTGACTTAAAGCATATTTAAGATATGCCACCAACAAAAGACATTTTCTTCAAAATATAATTAGTCCAGTTTCCCACTTAAAGCTCCAAATATGGTTCCAAAACTTAATGTAAATCATGTTAAGGAGATATGTGACATGATTCTGAGTGCTGATAGGTGTTTTTTAAAATTTGATAACAATATTTTCATGCATTTTAAAATGAATGGGATCCTACGGGAAAACAGAATTAACTTGCATGGACATACTCAACTTTAAAAGCTTACTACTCTGATATACATATATTTACAGACCCCATTAAAGACTTAAAATACTTTCAAAGCTTTAGTACTTTATTGTGTGAATTTTCATTGGCTTAAAATGTTTATTTTTTGGAGATATGTGCCTTCAAAGTGAAGACTTTGCAGTGTTTCGTAGACTTTACCAGTGTGTCATGTGACCAGCTGGAGTGGAGAGCAGTGGTTTTTGGGTGATCAAAAAAAGATTTCTAACCTGCTCTAAAAATGCACAAATTTGTCTCCATGAGAAATAATTGGTAGTAAAATGTAGCCACAAGTGTCTTCTTTCTCACAATGTTAACATCAAACTCAAATAAGCTTTGGTATTTCTAATTTTAGCCTTAATTGGTAGGAAACTCACTGCAACAGAAACTATGTTCTTCAACTAGTAATATCTTCCTTCATGTTTTGAGCGTGGTAACTATAAATCACCATGGTCAGCTAAAATGACAAAAATCACAACTGAAAAATTTTATTACTGACTCTTCAACAAAATATTAAGTTGTCAGCTTCCATGATGGGTCTGGGTGTAGCTCAATCAGTAGAATTATTACCTCTGAAGTGCCATTTTAGTATGCAGCTGTATAAACATCAACTTTATACGATGTATAAAGTTGATGTGACTTCTGTCTTTCTAAGTGTAATAATTGTCCATGTGAATATCAGATTGTGTCAAGAGTAATAAAATGCTATTTTACATTAGTTTTACTTGTCATCTTACTTCGCATCACTGCAGTTCACGCATTTGATGTGAGTAAAACAAAATCCGAAATTGTTATGGAAGTCATTTGTGGTCTTTGAGCGACATCTATTGGTGGTTCAACTTAACAGCAGCATATGTGGAAAAAGCAAAATATGCGATAAAACATGATTAACATCTTGTGGTGACTGTGGATTTCAAAACGGAATGTTTGTTAACATGAATATCAGATTAATCAAATGTTTTTATTTCGCTTGACTTATCATATTTTGTGTTCATCTTTCAGTTAATGCATTTGTTGCATTTTATGTGACTAGGACAGGTCAGGTTACGAAATGGTGCCGTTGCAGTCATTTGTGGTCTTTGAGTGCCCTCTATTGGTGCTGTGATGTTACAGCTGTAATAGTTATCGAGATGAAACATGGTAGAACATGGCTAGCATCTTGTGGTGATGGTGGCTCAGTTGGTAGAGCAAGTGCCTTTAACTTGTGAGGTCATAGGTTTGATACCAGCTTCCTCCTGGACATGTGCTGAACTATACAATGTGTTTTGCAATCACACCTACGGGAATTGTCCACTCTAGTTGCAATGATAAATTTACACGGCAGTAGTCTTGCAATCAACATTTTGGTCAAAAAACCTTTATTGTCAGAAAATATGCACAATCCATCAAGCCCATGGCTAAAAAACATCTCTAAATTCAGTCATCACTCCACTTCTACACTTACAGACTGCACACACTGGAATATATAAAGTTCAGGTCCAAATGGCAAAGAAGATTCAGGAAAAGGAGGACATCAACACAGTTGGTAGAAGAAGAGGAACTGAACCAGGGATAAAAGAGTTGGAAGGTTTCAGCCTAAACCACTGAACTATCACACCACTGCTGACAGTGTGATTCTTTCCCTTGTCTTTTGAAGGCTTCATTCATACATCAGGATGATGCTGAACTTTCCAAACTCCTCCAATCACATGATGATGACGTTTCTTGGCTGGATTTAAAGTGTTAAAAACAAAATGTCAAATCTGACAAAATATTAAGAAAAAAAGGGAGAAGACGGGAATTGAACCCACAGTTTCCATTCAGCAGAACAGTTGATTAACCAGTTGAACTATCAGGGCCAACCAGAACTGATGTCCACATTAATCTGGTAAAAGTCTCAACAGGTTCTTTTAGTTTTGAAGCAGGGGAATCACTCTGAGAATCATCAGTTTCTTGGTGTTTCTCAAGCTTTCAGCCACATCTGCTGGGCTTCTTCATTGGATTCAGTTGGTTTTAAGATGTATTTTATGTGGTGGAAATGTGCTGAGGAAGGTCACAGGATGTAGTTGAAGGCTTCAGGAATGACAGAAAGTAGAGATTTGTCAGCTGTTTTTAAAGATAGACATCTTTAGTAGGAATTCAAAAAGTTCTGAGGGAAGAACTGACTCTGATGGTTTGAATGTTTCTTTGTTGGTGGTTTGCCTTCATAAAAAGCTAGCAGATTTAGAGGAGAAGAAGAGTCTTGAACTAAGAACCCTGTGATCACCTGAGAAACATCTTAAACCAATGTACCACAGAAACAATGAAACCTGCAAGCCTTCTCTTCGGATTTAACCTGGATTCAGATCAGCTCCACAGAACCATTAAAAACCTGATTCCAGTTTGACTTTGGCATTTCATTGTGAACATGTTGGAGTGTGAATGTGTTGAGACCGAAGCCCAGAAACCTTCAGCTGCTTCACATTCAGTCTGATCTTCATCTCTCTGCTTGTTGTTGCTGCTGATCAGCGCTGAAGACAGTCCAGTGGAGAAGGACGGAGACCTTCAACAGCCTGATGTTGGATCAAACCCCGACCTGGATGAATACAGGTCAGTCAATGTGTGTGTGAGATGAATGAATGCGTAAAATGGGTCAAAACTCAAAACAAAAATTCAAAATGCAGCCATCAAAAAAACCTAAAAACCAAACCTAAACTTGCGTTCGCGTTACGTTGAATTTCCAATTTCATTTCACTTCGTCAATCTTCGAGGGAACTAAGAGGTAACAAGTCAAGGTAAGAAAGCTAGCTGGCACAGGTAAACAGCTAGCTTTTACTGGTTGGGATAGCTTGGCACTGATTCACACTTTTGTTCCAATTTTTACAATATCTAACTAGAACATTTACTGTGTCTGTTTTAAACATTGAAGAGTTCAGCGTTGCAACAGAATTTACTCTACAAATGTTTTTTTAAATAAATGAAACAGCATTAGAAAGGTTTGTTAAGATGAACTGGAAGAAGCAGATGAGGATAAAGCAAAAAACACGATAAAACATGATAAACATCTTGTGGTGACTGTGGATTTCATAATGGAATATTTGTTTACATGAATATCAGATTAATCAAATTCCGTTTTTGTTTCATTATCATATTTTGTGTTTGTCTTTCAATTGATGCATTTGTTGCATTTCATGTGACTAAGACAGGTCAGGTTACGAAATGGTGCCGTTGCAGTCATTTGTGGTCTTTGAGTGCCCTCTGTTGGTACTGTGATGTTACAGCTGCAAGATGTATCGAGAGGAAACGTGGTAGAACATGGCTAGCATCACGTGGTGATGGTGGCTCAGTTGGTAGAGCAAGCGCCTTCAAATTGTGAGGTCATAGGTTTGATACCAGCTTTCTCCTGTACATATACTGAGCTGTACAGTATGTTTTGCAATCACACCTCCAGGAATTGCCCACTCTGGTTGCAATGGAAGTTTTATTGAAAATGAATTTACACGGCAGTCATTTTGCAATCAACATTTTGGTCAAAAAACCTTTATTGTCAGAAAATATGCATAATCTGTCAAGCCCATGGCTAAAAAACATCTCTAAATTCAGCCATCACTCCACAACTGTGGAATGAACTTGGCTGTACGTTGGGTTACGTCGAATTTCCAATTTCATTTCACTTCGTTGATCTTCGAGGGAACAAAGAGGTAACAATGTCACAGCCACAGCTTAAGGCTGTGGGCTGTGGTAGTGCTTCCTGCTTTCTCTCTCCTAGGTGTGTTCATGGTGAAGCTGGCAGCAGGTGTGGTTCATTGTAATCAGCAGACGAGCTGCAGGTGGAGCTGAGTGACTGGTCTCTGAACGTCTCTGTAAAAGCAGATGGCACCCGTCATTCAAAGCTGGACCGTCGTTTAATCTTCAAAAGCTGATTCCTGCCTGCTGAGTTGCCTGGGTTCCTTCATCTGCTGGTTTTCCGCCCAACCCCGGATTCTGCCTTCTTCTCTGGAGGATCTCCACCTGTCGCCAGCTTAACCTGGGAACATCCACATACACCTGGAAAGAGGACTTTCTCTGGAAACATCTGCCACGACCGGGTTTTACTGACACCAACTTACCAGGCACATGGCGAACACTGGGAGGGAGAGTTCTAGATGAAGCCAAACCAAAAGGACTGTTCTCAGCTCATCAGCTGAGTCTCCAAGCCCTAGTATCACCAGACTCTTTGTTAATTAATTAAATAATCAGCGTTCCGTATTTAACTTAATGTATTTTATGCTCTGCATAGGATAGCTTTAGTCTGGGGTTTCAGCTCATAATTACTGGTAGTCTAGGCTGGGTTAGTTTTGTATTTTCAGTTGTTTCCCTACCTTGGTGTTACCATACGTGGGTTAACCTTAGTTTCAGTCTCCATGTTCATGTAGTTATTCCTCTGTACCTCTAGATGGTTTTTGTTTTTTAGTTCTAGTCGTAGTTTAGTTCTTCCTTGTCTAAGATTCTAGTTCAGGTTCCTGTATAGAGTTTCTTGTTGTTAATAAAAGCATTTTTAAAACGTTTACGCTGGTGTTTTGTTTCCTGCTCCTGAGCCTTTTGAACCTGCCGTAACAAACAAGTCAAGGTAAGAAAGCTACCTGGCTCAGGTAAACGGCTAGCTTTTACTGGTTGGGTTAGCTTGGTACCAACTCACACTTTTGCTCTAAATTTTACAATATCTAACCCGAAAATTTGCCGTGTGTCTGTTTTAAACATTGAAGAGTTCATTACTGCAACAGAATTTACTCATTTACTGTTTTTGTTAAATAAATGAAACTGCATTAGAAAGGTTTGTTCAGGTGAACTGGAAGAAGCAGCACCAGCGGGGTCTGGCAGTGATGTAAGTATACGTAGGTACACACAGGATAACTACTTTAAGCTTTCTATGAGGGAGTGAGCCATAAAATGCACCTATGCTGCAGAGTAAAGTGGCAGAACAATGGATTTCACAGATACTGAAGTTCCACATTTTTGGCACACATGGAAAATGTGCAACAGCTACAATAGTTTACAGAGCAAAATGTAGTCATATCACTAAACAGGCTATAACATTGGGAGATGTAGTGTCTGCTCAGGTGTAACTCATCACTCTTGCAACCCAGAAAACAACTGGAGATTTAGTTAGCATTTGCAATGATGTATTTTAACCCAAAACATATTTTCCTCAAACTAGCCAAGTAGTTTTGGTGCTTAAAGTTAACCAAGTAGGTTTGTAGAGTAATTAAGAGCAATCAGCAACAGAGAATGACAGAAAACAGCGACAGTGGATGCAACTAAAACTCATTCAACTTCGAAACATAAATCCCGTGCTGCCTGAAGCATGTGAGTTACCTGCAATTTGATTGATTTATTTGTTCAATGTCATCTTATTAGTTGTGAAAATGTAAAACTAACTAAGGTAAATGGTCAGCTAGTCACTAAATTCCTTTCAATTTGTGTTTCAGGACCATATGTAATCAGATGTACTGACCATCTTACCATAGGAATTGTAGATGAAAATCAACTGGCTCCCTAACACTGGTGCATTAATACAAATATTGATTACTGTGTGCTGTCCTTATTGATAAAGAAAGTACTGTTTGAACAAAGAAATGACTTTCCACCACTGATTGCTCCTGATTTACAAAGTCTGAAGTCTGTCACTGCAGGATCTGGCAAACATCTTCTACAAATTCAATTTCAGTTCAGACAAGTCTGGAAACAGACCCAGATATAGGGAAGGACAGCACAAAGCAGCATTGTTTTTAAATCTAATTTTGACAGTGACTGAGTTTGTCAGCTCTATTATGTCTCGACAGATGAGCAGTCCTCGGTGTGTTGCAGATGTCTCACCATTAGCAGCAAATGAGATAGCACAGGATGTCATTTGTTTTGTTGTCACACATGCTCAACACCTCCCGCCTTCACCTTCACATCCTGCAACTTTAAAGTGAGCATGTGTGAACGCTAAAGGACTCCTCTGAGGTTTTCCTGTGAATTCATTTGCATTTAAGTCTGGATCAAGACAGGGAGGTCTGATTGTTTGTATCTGGAACATCCACATTGATTCATCAGTAAAAGAAGCAGACAGTTCCTGTTATTTATGCTTCTAAAATAGACTCGGTGATTGTTCAGGGACATTGTGAGCCAAAACGAGGGCTATTTGCTGTTCTGTCTCCTCAGGGGGGTATTCAGCTGTTTATGATCATATCAGAAGGTGAATTGGGGCAAAGAATCAGCACTGCAACACATTCAAAATCAAAATTATGGCCTGAAGTGCACCAGGATCAACCAACAGACTCACATTTCCATCTTCAGAGCCTCACCAGTCTTCATCTGATTACTGTAAAACATCCTAAAATGAATGAAGCCAACACGCGATTCAGTATCCGTACATAATGTACACATGCATAACACATGCCAAGTAATTTTTTATTAAATATTTCATCCACTGGAAATGATACGACTGAGTAGCCTTGGAGGAGTACTGCGCTCTCTGAGTGCTTTTCTTGTTCTTACATGTTGTGTCTTTGGACCATTACTTAGAGAGCGACAACATTAAACCATCCTGCCCAGTAATATGTAGGTTCCCCTCATGCCACCAAAACGACACTGACCCATCAAGGTCTTGTATCTCTGTGGCTTCAGACACCAAGATGTTTGAAAAAGATCCTTTAAGTCCTGGAAGCTGCATGGTGGCGCCTCCATGGTTTAGGACGTGTTCTTCCAAGAGATCCCAGAGATGCTCAATTGGACTGAAATCTGGGCAACTTGGAAGTCAAGTCAGCACCTTGAACTCTGTCCTCAAACTATTACCCAACAATGTTTGCAGTGTGACAGGGAACGTTATTGTCTTGAAAGAGGTTATTATGAATTACAATTACTACTGTATTTTCAAGGCAACATCTACGTGAATCTCAGGACCAAAGTTTTCCCAGCAGAACATTGTCCAGAGCATTCTTCTGTCTTACCAGTGTGCCATTTTCCAATAATCCATCCTGTTGCCATCTCATCCCCAGGTAGATCATGCACATAAGTCTACCTGGCCATCTTCTTCCACTGCTTCACGGCCCAGTTCTGTTGCTCTGGTGTTCATTCTAGATGCTTTCTATCAACATATAATCATAGGAGGAAACATCTAAAGCAATTCCAAAGACCGTGCCATCCTCTTTAGTGTTAAACCTACACCGTCCTGTTCCAAACCCGTTCATTAAAACAAGCGAGCTGATTCTCAGCTCCACTCCTGGTCCTCCTCCAGCGTGGAAACCAGGTAATTGAAAGTGTGGAACAATAGGACGGACTGTGTAGGACGAGCAGAATAAAGTCTTTTGTTCCAAATGAATCCAGGCCCTTCTTCCACACGTGTAAATCCAATTAGACGAACCAGAGGAGTCGGCTTTCCCCTGCTGCTGCCTGACACATTTACAGAGCCTCACGAAGAGGCATCCCAAGCAGCACACTATTAAGCACAAACGCTCCTGAACTAATCTACAGTGTGCAAAATCCCCAAATCCCAGTGAACCCTCTCCCTGCTGCTTTGGAAAAACCAAACAGAATATGCAAAACAAATGCACTTCAGTTTCCTTTAATTAATGAATAGACACCACTGCAGATTTCCCTTTAATTTAGCGCTAACACACACACACGCAGTGAAATAAAACAACACAAGCAGAGCAACAGATAACATCATCTGAATATCACTGACCTCGTTTTCTCCACTTCTGTAAGATGTTTTTCAGCGCAGCACGAATTCTGCATTCTTTGACTGTAACTACAAAGAGATGCTATTTGAATTAAAGTCCATACAAGTTTCTCCGGCAACAAAAATCACCAAAGCACCAGAGATGATTCAGGCTTTCTGAGGGCAAGTCAGACATAATGAAATAAAAGTTAATTCACTCCGGAGAACCCTGGCCGAGTTAATCTTGAGGCCATGACGCATTAAATTACTACTGAAGCAATAATTTATGCCCTTCACAGCATCAGTGGAAGCAATAAAGCGTCAGTAAAGATTAGGAGTGTTAAATCTGAAACCTGTTGGCCAACAATAGGCTGTAAGCTGAGCTCAGCAGAACCAGCGGGGCTCCCCGGCCCACTGACCCACTGTCCGACTGATCCACTTTTAACTGCACCTCCTCTTTATGTCACTCAGCGAAGCTCCCCTCCCTTTGCTTCCCTTCGCACGCCACACTGCGACACAGCCACCTTGAAGGCTGTAAACCTCAGAGCTCTACAGTGACAAGCTGAAGAATCACCTGCTGGGTTTAGATGCACATTTACAGTAAAGAAAAAACACAAAACAGGCACACAAAGGGGCCTAATAACACATGCAAACAAGCAGATCCAGTGATGTGTGAGAAAAGGCGTCTGAAGCCAAGAGTTTGCATTTTCCATCACAAGACAGATGCATGTAATACTGCTGAGGAGGCTCCCAGCCAGATTAGACTAAACCTATCAAGGATATTTAACCCTCATGTCGTCCTGTGGGTCAAAATTGACCCGTTTTAAAATTTAAAAATGTGGGAAAAAATATAGATTTTCACAGTGAAACTTCTGATGTCCACATTTTCAACATTTTTGGGAAATCTTTGAACATTTTTTGGTGGAAAAAAGAAATGTTAAAAATATTTCTTAAGAACATTCACATAAAAATCAACCAAAATCCCGCAAAATTATGCTGGATTTTGGTCGATTTTTTTGTGAATGTTCTTAAAGAAAATATTAGAAGTTTTACTGACATATATGTAATCACTTTAGATATTTTTAGGATTTTTTTGGAAGATTTTTACTAATTTTTTGAAAATATTTACAAAAATTTTCTTTTCAAATTTGGGGGATTTTTTAAAATACAACTTCTAAGGGAAACTTTTAAGGAATTATTGGAATTTTCTTCCTGAAGGTTTTGCAAATTTTCAGAAATTTGGGGAATTTTTTGCAGAATTTTTGGAATTTTTTCAGACAAGGAAGCAATATTTTTCGGTGCCCGTAAATGGGGACAATAGGAGGGTTAACACTGATCTGTGAGGCTCTAACCTGCAGCCTGACTTTGGCCAAAATGATGCTTCTGTGTGGGTAAGGCATGGTTTTCTTCCCCTGCAGGTGATGGATTACTCCATCCTTGTCTCTGCCTGGGTGGCTGGAACTGTAATATAAATTTATTCCACAAGAAATCACACGTCGCACCGGAGCGTTCATCGTTTTGTACGGTTCTTTAACTCCTGAATTTATGGCCATATATCACACTTAGCAAAGCCATTCTCCAGCTTGTGTGTTAAGTCCTTCTTAAGTTCTTAGTTGCTTCTAGCTAAACTTGTGATTTAAGAGGATAACTTCACATCTTAAATCACCATTAAACACCTTTTCCTACATCTGCTTGCTTTGGATTCAGGAGAAGCAATGTGGATTCTGTCCTCCAGCATGCTTCACGTCATGATGCTGCCACTACCATGATGCTGCCACCACCATGCTTCACATCATGATGCTGCCACTACCATGCTTCACATCATGATGCTGCCACCACCATGCTTCACGTCATGATGCTGCCACCACCATGCTTCACGTCATGATGCTGCCACCACCATGCTTCACGTCATGATGCTGCCACTACCATGATGCTGCCACCACCATGCTTCAAGTCATGACGCTGCCACCACCATGCTGCTGCCACCACCATGATGCTGCCACCACCATGCTTCACATCATGATGCTGCCACCACCATGCTTCACATCATGATGCTGCCACCACCATGATGCTGCCACCACCATGCTTCACATCATGATGCTGCCACCACCATGCTTCACATCATGATGCTGCCACCACCATGCTTCACATCATGATGCTGCTTCACAATGGGGATGATGTGTTTGTGATGTTGTTCACTGTTTTGTATTCACCAAATATAGTGTTTGTTGCCCAAATCATTAAAAAAATAGTATTTGAACTGATATATCACTAATTGCATCCCTAAATTAATTATTGCATCCCCAAATTAATTTCTACATAAAAATATGCTTGTGTGTGCAGTAAAAACACAAACTATGCCAAGTTTAAGCATATGAGGATCTGGTTTAACACACTTCATATGCTTATTGTGCATTCCCTCAAGTAACTGTCAGGAATAGATCATTAGCTGTTGTACTGGGATACCAGATGGGGGTGGGGATGGGGTTGAAAGCATTTTGGCAAACCTAATACATTTTTAAAGAGATTTCTCAGCAGGAAATTTGTGATTAAGGGAAGATTGCTGCGTTTGAGTGCAATTTTTAACATACTGGCATTGACGTATTCCACCTTTCTGTTTTTTAGCAGGTGTTTTTTACAGAAATGTTTGGTAATGCCTATCCAAGTGTCTGTCTGAGGAGCGTAATTAATGCACATGAACAGGAAAGAAGCCATTCATCTTCCAGTGTGCGACGCATCCAAACATTTCGTACGGGTTGAATCCAAAATCGTCCCTCAGGTGACACAGACAAGAAAATAAACGACGACCTGAGGAGGCCTGTGGGCTGATGGAGGATACAGGCTCATTAATCAGTGGTTGGAGGGTTCAACAGCGAAGATTTGACACTTCTGTAGGCTGCCGAGCTGCACGCTGCAGATATTGTTCACAAGTGAGAGGAGGCATTATGCTGGGGAGGCCTTAATGTGGGTTGGGGGGTTGCGGAGTGATTGATAGTTCTTATGAAAGCAGCAGGAGGTGTTATTTTGGTTACAAAGGCAATTACCAAAGTTTGGATTTTACACTCGGGGAGAAAACCTCATAGCAGTGGGATGTAAAAGGAAGGAAGATTGGTAGGAAGCAATAAAACATCCATTTTTTTAGCGTTTTACTCCCAGTTCCTATTTGACACACGACTCACTTATTTAACTGCATATAAAAACAAAGAAGAACACTCACTGCCTTCCATTTTTAAAAGCTTTTAAAGAAATTTTCTCACATTTTAAAGCATCTCACATTTAATTTAAATTGAAAATTTGAATTTATTGAGTCATAACTTTTTAAGGCTTTGGGTGGAAGACAGGTCTCCTCAATTCAATTTTCCCAAAATGAATGAAATGATTAAAGACAGATTAATCAACATCTGCCTGCAGCTACAAGACACACTACCATGTAATTAACATCAAATGTAGTCATCGACAGTCATCTGCTGCCTGAAGCTGACAACATGTGAGCAGTTGGCAGTGAATCCCTCCAGAGAGTCTGAACCATAGGAGGTCCTTGTGGTGAAAATGAATAAGATGTATGCGAGGACATGAGGCGAAATATGAATTCTCACAGGTAATTACGATCGCTCCGCTGGCTCCAGATGTTGTCGGGGATGCCGGAACAGCTGGTGTTTAGCTCTAATTGCCACGCCAGGCTTTTCTGCTCGCAGGTATGTCTGGCGTTCTTTGTCAGCTTGTCTGTGTCGCTTTCATTCTGCTGACATATCACCATTTTAAAGAGGGAATAAATGAACAAATACACTCAGACTCCCCCTACTGCACTCAGTGGACCAGGAGAGGATGCAATTACAAACTTAATTCACGCTCGTCACTGTTTGCACACAACATAAACACGTCTGCAGCTCCATAGTGTGCCAGTTGTCTCATTAAAACACAATAAAAATAGACTGAGAATCATGAAGCTACAATAATAAAATTTTTACCACTTTTTTACCACAAACATGCCATTAGATACAAACCTCTGAATCCTTGTTGCCCTCTTAACCTCAAAAGCTGCTAGCAGATCTAAAAGTCATGTTATTTTTTATAAAAACTGGCGAGTACATTCTGACAGTTCTTAAACATATCATGAGACATGAGAAGAATTAATCAAATCTAAGCTTAAATTTATGATATTTAATTGAAATAATTTTATTTTACATGTCTCATTTAAAAATTTGCCAAAAATAAATGATTTGTACCCAATTCTGTAAAAACAATAAAAATAAAAACAATTCACACCTAAATGCAACGAAGAAGTCATTAGTGACTCAGTTGTGATGAATAGTCAATAATTCAGGGACTTATCGGTTGAACTGCAGGCTGTGATTACAGAAAAGAGATAAAATGCGACAAGAGAGATTTAGAGGAACGCAAAATATATTTGCTCAATTAAACAAGTTCCGCATGGTTCAAAAATGGTAAACAGAGGAGCAAATTGTTGGAAGATCCATTCAACATGGTGAAACATCTTTCTAGAGCCGATATGCAGAGCAACGTTTAAAAAAACACACACACACACAAAGTTTGTAGAGGCTACAAAAATAGAAATAGGTCTAGTGACTCGACAACAAAGATTGCTCGAGAAAAGTATTTGGCTAGACTTTAATCAGATAATTTTTGAGAGCAGTCTTTTTTTCAGTATCGGTAATACTTGTGGGAACTTGGAAAAAGGTCAGTTTTTTGTAGAATAATGAAAAAAATTCATGCTTTTAAAAAATGATTCATGGCTCTACAACTTTGTCATTTCATATAAAAGACATTTCTGAGTTCTCACTGCTTCTAGTCATGGTTGTGCTGTTTCCATAGAGGTACAGAAGTTTATATTACAGCAAAAATGAGCCCACAGTGAGTAAAAATGTGCCAGAAAGTGCTTGGGGTTGAAGAAGTCAATGCTAATGTGCTGACACTGAGTTATCTAATTACACATAACAAATCACAGAGCAGCAATAAAGCCAAAAGACGTTCAATATCATCCATTAATTTCAATACAAAACATACGCTGGGTAGAGTTATTTTCTCACTGACTTCTACACAATTGAACTTGTTTTTGTTAGACATAATGCAGGTTTAAGGTGTTTCTGCATTCCTGTCACTGTTCAGACCTGAAGGCTGCATCCATCTTTTATACATTCTAGGACTTCACATGATCGCTTCACATTTACTGATGGGTCCCCTCACATTAGAGCCGGGTTCTGCTCGAGGTTTTTTTCCCTGTTAAAAGGGTGTTTTCCTTGCCACTACCCGGCTCATCTGCCTGCTGGCTGGGCGGGTTGACTTAGGCATTTATTGAGTCACTAAAATACTGTAGAGTACAGACCACATCAGCATGATTATAAGCATCCTCTGGTAAATTAACAACCAGATACTGATGTCTCTCACCATATGGACTTCAGGAGATGACTGGGGGATGATAAACTGTGACCTACTGGTTGGGTTCTCTCTGTTCTCATGTTTCTTACATGTTTGTCCCTGACAGCCGGGTCCTAATGTTTTTTGAGCAACACACCATACTATGACGTTTTTACAATGATGGTTCTACTATGGAACCAGTTTGACATGTTCAGGTGTTCTTTGTGTGAAAACTCAGAGATTTCAGGTATCAGAAGGTGGTTTTCAACTTTCTTTGTTAACTTTCTGCTTCAACTTTAAACTAAATTTCCTTCACTAACCCCGCCCTCTGGACTTCCAGTAAGCTGTGTTCCTATTGGCTGTCCAGGTGGCTGCTTGGTGTTATCAGGAACACCTGAGCAGCTCAGTGTCTTCCTGCTTTATTTAGCTGCAGACAAACATTTCCTCTGCTTCTCTTCACCACTGAACCGGGTTTGGCTCCATTGCTTTAGTTTGTTCTTTAGGCGTTGGCTTGCAGCTTCCAGCAGTAAAATCATCTTTAATGTGTTTCTTGGTGTGTTTTAGGGCTTTGTACTGGATAGTTGTCTTGGTAAATGTAGTTCTTTAGCCACAGTTAGCACATGGTGCTAATGTGTGCAGTGATTAGTGGATTTGGTACAGCTGAGTTGTGTCTTTATCTTGGCTGTAGTGAGTCTTTAGAGGTTTTTGGTCAGACACATTTTGTATTCTGGTTTGTGAAGCAACGTTGGTTGTCCAGAAGGTAAGAGTTCCTGTCCTGATTCTCTGTTCTCAGAGGTTCTCTGGTAGACTGCAGGAGACTTTAGCGTTTGGGTTGTACTAGTTTGGTTTTTGTATGGTTTCATTTGGACGACTATCTTGAGGCCCCTCCATGTGGTTTAGTGAGGTTTTCTGGAACAGTTCTACAAAGCAACCTGCAGCAGAAGACACTTTGAGAGTTTATAGGAAGTTCTAGAGACCAGACTTTAGAGCAGCAGAAACATTTGTCAGCAGTTTGAGCAGGAGAAGGTGAGCTTCAGAGTAGAAATGAGATGGAAACCTTCTTGACCCGTGTGGTGAGGTCCTGTACCAAGAGTTTGAGCAGGTTGTGAAGAGTCTGTAGTTCTTTGGTCTGAAAGCACAAGAAGAGTCGACTCATTAAAGGAGAAAACAGGAGATATTGTTGGTTCTTCTGTCATTCTGCAGTTTCCTTAGACTGAATATCAAGTTTATATATTAAATGATTTACCATGTGAGCCCAAGAAAATTTCAATAAACTCCCTCCATCCCCTGGACACAACATATTTTATTACCATGTTAAATCTTTTTTTAAAAAATATGTTTTTGAGCTTTAATCATAGTTCTTGCATAGTTTTTTCTCTTTGCTTGTTTAGTTTTGTCATCTGTGTAAAAGGTGCTAAACAAATAAAGTTGAATTGATAAACTGAATAACTGACTAACTCATGATTGTGACAACAGAAGTATTTTCATTGTGATTTAAGGGTTTATTTCGTTTTTAAGGTTGGGGTTAAAATCTTGACAGAAAAAGAAGATTAAAGAAATAAACTACATAACAAAAAGCAATTAAATCAAAGGAAAAAAAATAATACAATAAAACTTTTAAAAAGTTTTATTATTAAAAAGATTTAACAAATTTAAGATGTAATTTCTAATTAAACGTTGAATTTTTTAATTAAATGTTTTGTCTTTTTAAAGGTTTAATGATCCAATTAAATGTTTTGCATTTTTTAAAATGTTTAATATTCTTCTTGTTTACTTGTATTTTTTAACTGTTTAATTCTGGAAAATATTTTATCTGTAATGTTGAATATTTGTATTTTAAAAATTTTGTTTCATTTCATAATGACATGTATTGTATATTGCTGAATGATCTCATTCAATATTTTGTCTGTTTAATAGAGTAAAGTATTAAATACAATTAAATTCTATTAAACAGACAAAATATTGAATGAGATCATTCAGCAATATACAATACATGTCATTATGAAATGAAACAAAATTTTTAAAATACAAATATTCAAAATTACAGATAAAATATTTTCCAGAATTAAACATTTAAAAAATACAATTAAACAAGAAGAATGTTAAACATTTTAAAAAATGCAAAACATTTAAGTGGATCATTAAACCTTTAAAAAGACATAACATGGGTACTTGTATAGCTCAACGGGTTAAGCGTGTGACCAATGTACAGGGGATGGTCTCCGACGCAACGGCTCAGGTTCGAGTCTCACTTGTTACCCTTTGCTGCATGTCTTCCCCCGTTTCCTGTTTGTCTCTCACTACGTCTATCCAATAAAAAGCTAAAAAAGGCAAAAAAAAAAAAAGGCAAAACATTTAATTAAAAAATTAAATGTTTAATCAGAAAATTACATCTTAAAGACAATAAAACTTCAAAAAGGAATTAAACAGAAAATACAATGAAGCATTTAAAATGAAAATTAAACATTAAAAGACTGTCAGAAGGTTCAAACTAAAAGAGAACTACTCAGGAACTTCAGTCCTCAGACTGTCTGTCTCAATCGTATGACGTAGTGTGTAATTGTATGCAGCACAGTGAGCCGACATACTTCTTGTTTCCGTTTTCACGCCGTCTACATCAACGGAATGCACTGAAGCTTTTCCCCCACTAGCTTAGCCTCGTTGTAGCACGCAGCTCAAAGGGGCGTGTCCTATCTACTCATTCATATCTATGAGAACAACAGTGGCTGCACATAAGGACGCCTGACGTTGATTAGCTGCGTAAATACCATTATATACAGTCTATGGTAAATACGTATGTGAATCGCATCATTGGCTGCAGCAGCCAGTCACCGGTCACTCACTGACTCACATTGAAAAGTAGCACAGAATGAATTGTTACGTGTTTATTTTATTTACAATTTAGGTTGGATTTTTTTTTTGTGCGCAGCGCAGATTTTCTGTGCGTGGAGACCGTGTCAGCAGTGCGCAATTGCGCACGCGTGCAGCTTAGAGGGAACAGTGATTATGACTGAAAATAAAGACTAAGAGAGAAGTTTAAACCATACTAATGCTCTCTAACACATCCCTGGGCTTGCTTAGTGGACTTGCTGGTTTCAAAAGTCACAAAAATAGTTAGATGGATAGTTAGAGCCATGATTAGAGCCACTAAAACTGAAGTATTTTGACTGGTATTACTAAATAGCTTCCCTCTGTTTTAAGACTGTTACAGGATTATGGTCTAACAGTCGCTGGTGCAGCAAAGACTGTCTCATTTCTGAAGCTCCTTCAAATGCTGCCGAGAAATGTATTTTCTTTTTCTAACCCTGAAAGGATCCATCTAGTGGATCCCAAGAGTCACAGCACACTGTAGATTCATCAGAATATCGCAGAACTTTTAAATCTAAGTGTTGGGTTTTGACTAACTAAAATAGCTAACAATAAAGCTATTAAAATAGATGTAAAAAACTTACAATTTTGTTAAAATATTTGACATTAGTAACCTGAGCTGCTGCAACTCAGCTATCCATATGTTTAAAAAAAAAAACAACCATTAAATCCTTAAAAGTACAAAGTTACATAAAGTAGAAATACTAAAGTCAACAACTGGAGTAAAAGTACAAGGACCTCAACGTTGTACTTATATACAGAATAAATATCCTTTGTTTCATTCAACATGAAATTACACTGTCAAAGGTCAGTGATATTACCCATATAGGTGTTAACTAAATACCTAATGTTTAATGCTACTTAAAAAAGAAAAAAAAAACTGTTCATTATCCTTTCCCAGTCTTGGATATATCACCTGCAAGCACTGGTGGTTAAGCATCTGTGTATTTCCTTCAGTAAATGATAAAACTACAACAACAAAAGCATTAAATATAAATTTCTGGCTGCATACACTACCGTTCAAAAGTTTGTCATCACTTAGAAATGTCCTTATGTTCGAAAGAAAGGCTGTTTCTTTAAATGAAAATGCCATTAAATGAATTAGAAATACAGTCTAGACATTATTAATGCAGTAAATGACTGTTCTAGCTGGAAACGACTGATTTTTAATGGAATATCTCCATAGAGGTACAGAGGAACATTTCCAGCAACCATCACTCCTGTGTTCTAATGATACATTGTGTTAGTTAATGGTGTTGAAAGGCTCATTGATGATTAGAAAACCCTTGTGCAGTTTTCATGGAAAACATGAAATTGTCTGGGTGACCCCAAACATTTGAACAGTCGTGTATGTTAAAATGAGCTTCACCTGTAGGTTGCTAGGTAACAAGACAAAGGTGGGAGGGAACAGCTGGTGACGCCTCAAGGAGCTCCTCTGTAGGTCAGACTGTAGCTACGTTGCAGCATCCATAGTACCAAACTGTGTAGTACACCAGAGAAGGATTCAGCATGTTCCAGGACGTATTTTGTCAAAAGTAGTCCCACAAGTCTATTTTTTGACACATCATGGTCTTGCATGAATATAAACAAGCTTGAGCTGCCGAGATCACAAAGAAGATGACAGCTTGTTTTGCATTACAGTCAAAGTTTAAGGGACAATATTATGACAACGCTGTATGTCCTAACTGTATGCATAATTCATGAAACAGTATGTACTTCATAGGAGTATTTGTAGTACATACTTAAAGCAGTTTGGCATGTAACCTGTCTCATTTAACAAAGCTGTAATTTTACAGAATTTTTGCTTTTTTTTCCATAGTTTTGAAATACACAACAATAGCAATAAAATCTGAAAAATATTAAGTGAATTTACAAGTTCAACATAAAATAAAATTTAAATCTTTTGAAGGATGCAGCCTCTAAACTGGGACACAGTTAATGTTATCATCAACAATGTTTAGAACGTCTGGAAAGAACAATGTCCTGCCTTTCAGAAAAACATTACAGAAACTAAACTTTAAAAAATAATAATTCAGCTGAAAACAGAACTAGAATTTGCAGAGTATCATCAGAAAAAGAGCAAAAAACACATTAAGGTTGGATATCTCTGCAAACTGATACTAAACTATTTCATCTCATCACTTGCTTACTATTAAATATCACTGAAGATTTGGGTTGCAACACATCAATTTTAAGTTAAGGTGACAGGATTATAGATAAATATGATGTTTGAGGACGGAAAGAAGCAGGAAACCCCAGAGATTGCAGAGTGTTGTGTGCTGCAGAGTGCTGGAGAGGCTGATGCTGATCCTCCCACGCTGCACCACTTCGCACTCGTCACTCTCGAAAACCTTGAAATTACTGGAATCCATCAGCCGTCACATGGACTTTCTCTGAGAGCCGTAGCTCATAAAACAGAGCGCTGATGGCCTTTGCATCCACGCACAGATACAGCAGTAAGTAACCCAGAAACTAGAGAAAAAATGGAGACAATTATAGCTGTTAGAAGACGAGAATCTCCACCTGTTGGAGCCAAAGAGCTGCACTTAATCATCCTTCTTTTACATTTACCGTCACATGAGAAAGAAAGAGGGAAAGGCAAGTGGAAATTAATTTGATTCAGTTAACAATGCAACAGTCTTTATTATAAATGGATCAAATTACTGCATGTTTTTTTTAGAAAAGCTCATACGAACCCACAGAGAATTATGGAGCATCATTTAACAGTCTGCAGTTTTAATATTGTGGTTTAGACTCTGCACTGTAAAAAACCCCCAAAACAAAACAAAAACAAAACTGTAATTTTACAGATTTTTCTTCTTTTTTTCTGTATTTTCAAAATACACAAAAATAGCAAAACTATATAAAATAATATTTTTTTTAAAAACGGTGACTGTATCCAACCAGGTAGTTGTTTTTTAAAAAATAATTTTTTTATGTCAAAATAAGTTAAAAGAATATTAAAATATTTAAAATAATAATAAAAGTTACTACAATTTCACACACACAAAAAAAATCCAAAATAGAAATAAAATTACAAAAATCGACTAAACTGAATTTGACATGTGTAATGTAGAATGATATTTAAAAAAACAAAACAGTGACTGTATTCAACCATGCAATTGCAATTTTAACCAAAAAGACATATAAATTATTTTAACGTAAAAAGAAGTTAAAACACATTTATAAATTTATTACAACTTCACACAAAAAAATCAAATTCCAAAAGAGCAACAAAATTCCAAAAATCGACTCTGAATTTACATGTGTAATGTAAAATTATGGTTTAAAAGTGGTGATTGTATCCAACCATGCAACTGGATTTTTTTTTTAAACAAAGAAATTATATGTTTTTTTAAATGTCATAAATTTATTACAATTTCACACAGAAAAATCCTGTTAATTTAAAGGATGAGTCTGATAAATTCAAGCTTAACACTGTAAATATATATTTCAAAAATCAGGTACAATTCATGAAAATTAATAGAAATAGAAGTATTGTTGTGTAATTTTATATATTATATATTATTATATTTTTTCTCTGCTTTAATAAACCTAATTTTCATCAAAGATTTAATGCATCTAACAATAGTTGGTGATGATAATGGAGGATTTAGAAACTGAAGTGAAGTAGCTTGAAACCAAAATGGAGCAAAAAGAAGAGTTTCTATTAGAAACACAACCTCAAATACAGGATGTAGTGCGAATGTAGGAAACATCTTACACCTGCACTACACATAAAACACTTTAGGACACTTTTACTTGGCGTCTATATTACACTTATTGTGCATTTTGTATTTGCTATTTTTCTTATTGTTTATTGTTACTTACTGTATGTTTTTGCTCTTTTATCTGTATTTATGGTGGTGGCAATTTTGTTCTTTTAGCAGAGACTGAAAATCAAAGCTCCTGGATGAATATCATAAATGTGGCATGGCTCAGAAACAGTGAACAGAGCAGCAAGTTGTTGGAGATTCATTCAACATGGTAAAACATCGTAGTACAGCTGATGAGTAGAGACTCAAAACTGGACAGAATATTGTCCAAAATAACTCAAATTGGCCATTTTAAACAGAGTTTGAGACACTTTGAAATGGTTTCAAGCAATTCTGCATAGTTTTGGATGCATTTTGAAGACATTTTGAGTAATTTTGGGCAATTTTATGTTACTTTACATAGACTGAGAGGAAAATCAAACCTCCAGGATGAATACAATAAATGCAGCATGGCTCAGAAACAGTGAATTGAGGAGTAACTGAATTTCCCCTCTGGGATTAATAAATATTTCTATTCTGTTCTATTTCTATACTTCATTTTTTTCTGAACCTCTATAGTTGACATCGTTTGCTGTTGTGCTGCTACAATAATCACATTAATTGTTTTTATTTAGCCGCACATACAATGTGACTTGTATTCACTTGATTCATTTCTTAATTTATTGCATATTTTTTGTTGGATTTGCAGCATTAGTAGTGAAACATTCATATTTTTGCCACTTCGGCACCCCAAACTGAATCTGAAGTTTGTTATTTCTTATTGCAGAATGCCAAATATCACCCAGCCGTGAGTGAAAGTGAACGAAAACCAATGTGACCTCTTGTTAAAATACACAGACTGATGTAAACTGTGGTTTATCTAGAAGAAAGTGTTCAAAGAGAGACATTTTTCAAGGACTCCAACCACATTCATGTCTCCAAACCGCATCTACAGGCTGCACTGTGGCAGAGCCGTTACCATGGTAACAATCAGCCTCTGGCCAGCTATCAACGGTTTAATCAACAGCAAATTAAATGTAAAATTAGAGAACTCTTCCATGGCCGAGTGTGTGTCGCATCATGGGGTCCTGCAGGCGAACTCTTCCCTCTGAAAGCTCCATAAATGTGTTAAAACAAGAACTCGGCTACGTTTAGCAGCAAACTGCATCAGAGTTTGAGTCGATGCTACATCTCCCTGGTTTGCCACTTATTTTCCTCAAGTTAAAAGACGACTGTGGAGCATTTTGTGCCAGAAGTGGAGCAGAGCTGATGGCTGGAGAAAGAGGGGTGACGGTGGGGGCACAAAAGGATGTCATCTGGAGGGTATTTTTAGAGCGTGAGGTGCACTGATAACCGGCTGCAATCTGCCTGCAGGTTTCCCAGCAATAATAACTGCTCTCATTCTGCACTTTCACTCAGAGTGGCGTCCTCTTGTGCAGAAACTCTCCACAAACTCACATGCACGGACACGTGCTCTGAGTGATGGAACTAACTGAGCAGCAAAGCAAATTCAAGCTGTCAGTCGGCTGAAAGAAAGGACAGATTTGTGTGCAGAACATATTTGTTGGCAAATTTCTGTTCTTCTACTGTCATTGTTTACTAAAGTAGTTTCAGCAGAAGCTCACAGAGATTTCCAGTAAGTTTTCTTTGCAGGGTGAGAAAAGTTTAAAAGTTGATAACTAACAGAAGAAAAAAACACATTTATCCTGCTCAAAGTTATGCATATTATTGTAAATGTTCCTCTACTCAAGTAAATAGTTAGCATTTCTGAAGCTAATTATGTAAATAAAACAAGATAATATTAGCATTTGGTCGGACTGGTGGTCAAAACTGCTCTTGGAGGTTGGAAATAAAGAAAAAGTTTCATTTCACTGCTTGTTTTCCAAGTTTATTTCAGTGCAACACTCACAAAATGATGAGTGCAAGAGACCCTTTGGGTTGCAATGGTTGCAGCAAAGGATGTTTTGGACGCTCAGATGTGATGAAATTATGATCCGACCTTGGAAACTGTTTCTAACTCAGAGCCTTTTACGGGACATTTGTGCATCTGGCAGTTTGGGTTCATTTGACATCACTTTAAAGGCAGCATCTAACAGGATTCCACTTCACCTTCAAGTCAAATCAAATGAATTTTGCATGTGACAGATGAAAAATGCGAAACACTTGGATCTTGCAGCTTTTGAAGACGCCAACTAAAGGACAGTCGTTATTTTTCTGTTTCGTTTTTACTGGATAAATGCATTTATCTGATCCTCAGCTTATGACTCAGTGTATTCTTTCCTTATATTTCCTCTACTACGGCTTAAATATACACAGATAATTAGTGTAATTAGGTAGTTGATTGATTAATCAATTAATTGCAAAGAGTCTTTGATCCCATTTTTAATAAAGAACCCTTCTATCAGTGGTCAAAAATAAGATATTTTGTTGTCATTGCCAGGCAGATGCTCTTCCTAATTTTTTGGTAATAATGGATTTTTAAATGTTGGCAATTTTTAAAAACAGTATCAAAAAATATTATAATCTTTACATCTAGAGTTCTTTGTAATCCCCAGGTGACAAAGTGCTTCACAAGGCAGCAAAAATAAAACAGAAAAATTTATAAAATCATCAGGTTTTAAAGATTAAAACACAATAAATTAAATGTTATTAATATAAGAGTTCGGGTTCCAGATTATCTGCAGCATAAATGAATGTCCTCACTAACTTTTACACAAATTATAAAGCAAGAGTAAATATTTATTAACCATTAATACATTAATTTATTACAGCTTATATTTCATAAAAGCCTCACTAAAAAGATTCAATTCAAACTCACACATCACTAATCTCTACTTCCTGTCTGGGTTATTTTAGGGACAATAGCACCACCTGCTGGTAAAATGAAAACATAAAATATATATAAAATATTTTTACAGCGGTGATAGTTTAGCAGTATTTTATGAGAAAAGCGAAAAAAGAAAAATCAACCCAGTTTAATGTAGATATCTACTATTTTAATAATAATAAAAAGTTTTATGTTTATATACTTAAATTTGTCAAGGTGATTCGTGTTGTAAAAGACAAGAAATGCTATGAAAACCTGAAAGCCTACATGTTTTCACTGTTAGTACATTTATCCAGGTATGAAATGATAATATTAATAACTATATTAATACTGTACTTACTAAACAACAGGTTGACAAAGTGGTTTGAAAGACAATGGAAAAGCAGAATACCCAGAAGTTTAAGATAGAGTTTAAATTGAGAAGACTAATGACAGAAAAATGCAATATGTCAATACAGTATTAGTCAAGTCACTATTACTAATATAACACTATTAAAGCAATAAATTAACCTAACACATTTATATATCATGCTTAAGGACCCTACTACATATGCAGATTTATCTTAATATATTAAATATTATGGCTAACATCACACAATATTACATAAAGTGCAAAGTTACCTGATCAAATTAAACAGTAAAGTTAGGACCCTACAATATTATTGATTATGCAAATTTACTTTAGTACTTTAAATATTACTAATAAAATCCAAAGATAATATAGAACATACAACATACATTACCAAACTAAGTATATAATAGAATAAGAATAATGGAAATTATTATTTTTATTATTATGCTGATTATTGTTACTGTTATTATTATTTAAATATTACAATTATAATTATTGTGTAATTTTGTGTACAGAGGAAATATTCAAAAAGAAAAAAAATGAAATAATATTGTCTCATATAAAATATTATATTAAATATTGATTTATATCCCTAAAATATTCTTCGATCATCAGATTAAAATTTTAAAACATGATTTGACAAAGGTGGGTGATATTTTTGATTTTTTAAGGATCAGTATTTTTCGACTTAGAGAGGAATCTGGACAATGTCAGCATTTCTACTCATGGAAGAATCTGTGCAACATCCACATAGTGAAAAATCAGTACTTATGTATGTTTTGAGTGTTTTTGTTTATTTTTATTTATTTACTGATGTTTGGGTTGTAGATGAAACAAAAAAAAACTCAAGAAAAACTCAGAGAAGAGACGATATCAAGATGTTATTTTATTGTCAAAAAAAGAGTAAAATATTTAGAAATGTAGTGTGTGATTATTCTTTTTTGACTCATCTACTAACCTACTCACTACAACACCAGAAAAAGTATTTTTAAAATGCAGTTATGACGTTTGGTTTTTATTTTCGACTCCAAGTTTTATTTATGCATTTTTACTTGTTTTAGTGTATAGAGGCATAGAGATTTTATTTGTTTATTTATCTTTTTTTTTTTTTTTTTTTTTTTTTAAATCTTTTTATTTTTACTGTAACTCTGCCTCCAGCTGACTCGGACGTTAATGAGGCGCACAGCGGAAGTGAGCGGCTCAGTCATGGCGTGTTTGCTAGCTAGCGGCAGCACAACAATGTTTTCTTTACCTCGACGAGCCGGACACCGCTCATGGATGCGCTTTTTACTGCTGGGGATTTATCTATCGTCGGTCTCGGCCAAACCGGACAGCCTGAGAGAAGTGACGGACGGGAACTGGGAGGACATCCTGACGGGAGAGTGGATGATTGAATTGTCAGTGACCTGCTAACGTCCACTGCTAACGGCTAACCAGCTAGATAGCTTGACAGTTTCATTTCCAGCTCGTTAACAAAAAAAAAACCAAAACGTCATTTTAACTCTCGAATCCGCTTAAGCGTGAATATTCCGACTTATACGATTGTTATTTTGTCTGCTTTAAAGTTGTGAACACGTGTAAACTACGTTAACAGCTGCCGTCTTTAGCGCACCACACTTATATGCTAGCTAGTTTGCTAACTAACATGCTATTAAAGTACACGAGCAGCTTTGAATGCTAATTTTCGCGTTAATGTGAGTGACTGTGCGGTTTATTTGGGTGTTTACTTGTGAAACTTTGCCCCCCCTCCTCAGCTACGCACCCTGGTGTCCGGCGTGTCAGCAGCTGCAGCCGGTGTGGAAGGAGTTTGCGGACTGGGGGGAGGACATGGGGGTCAACATAGCCAAGGTGGACGTGACAGAGCAGCCCGGTAGGCCTGAATGAGCCCTGTTTCCCAACCGCATACCACACTGTGACTTGTGCTTGCATGCATATCCTCCAGTTAATGGTTTCCATACTGGACAGGGGTGCAACCAGAGCATTTCCTTAGCTGGTGCCAGATGGGTTAACAGAAAATCTTCAAATCAAAACCAAAAGCCAGAACTAAACCAGGGTTTCTGCAGGGCATTAATAAGCATTAAGGCCTTAAATGGCATTAAAAATCATGAAATTTGATTCTCAGTGGCATTAAAAATTCTTTCTGCAGTTTTCAAGAGAAGTATTTGACAATAATTAATATAATAATATCTAATTGTAGACGGCGATTCGTCAGATATGTGCATCTGCGTAAACATGCCGAAGCACTGCGATAATTGGGTGGTCAGGGGGTGGTTTCCAGATTCGGAAACAGTGAAATGTAGGGACAGTTTTCAAATAAAAATCACCTTTTAAAAAAAACAAATCTGTGTAATTTGTTGCATTTGCAGTCGTGGCATTACAATTTTTACAGTATAGCATTAAAATGGCATTAAAAAGCATTAAATTTGACTGGCTGATTTCTGCAGAAACCCTGTAAACTACAAGAATTCAGTTATTGTAGAATAGAGGCTAGCTCTATTAACGATTATTGGTTACTTATTTCACAGTTATCACAATAAGAATGAGCTTTAATGGCTAAGTACGTACACAACATACAAGGAATTTGGTTTCGGCTGTTGGTGTCACCCTAGGAATATGAAAGAGAACAATAAAAAATAAAGAAACTATAGAAAGAGGAACAGGGAGGGAAAAAAATAGTACAAATAAAATTAAATATAACACAATATATACAGAAATTTACAGCTAGAAAGGAATATATAAACACATGATAATTGCATGATGCAGTGCAATTGTTATTGATTAGCACACACACTATAAATACTGCTACTTATGAGGATTTATTTGCTCTGATTTTGTTATTCTCTGCTCAACTTACCTTGTTATTAGTACTTAGTTAGGTTGCACGGTGGTTTGGTGGTTAGCACTTTCACCTTGCAGCTAGAAGATACCCAGTTAGTGATTTTTCTGCATGGACTTTGCATGTTCCCCCTGTGCATGTGTGGGTTTTCTCTGGAAAGAAGTCCAAAAACATGCTGAGGTTAATTGTAGTTAGTTAGTGTAGAAGAGCTTCACAGAAACAGAGGTAGCATGTGGACTCTTTAAATATTGTTTAGTGCACTACATTATAGACCAAAACCTGAAAAATGACGTCTTCAGAAAGTCAAAAAAGATCCGCATGTGCTTTACCAAAGCGTCTCTTACAGCAGTTTATTCTGCTGTAGTGTCTGTTTGTGTTCTTTCTCCAGTCTCCTGTAAAAATGTTAATATTAATGTGAGCCTGTTAGTTTTTAAACATAATTATTCAGCCCGTCTGCCAAGCTTGAAGGACATTTCAGTTTAGTTATGAGTCAAAATGTTGCTTCCTGAATGCTGACAGTAACTCGTCTCCTCCCTCTTCAAGGTCTGAGTGGACGATTCATCATCACATCACTTCCTACTATTTATCAGTAAGTTTCTGGTTATTTTGTGGTTTTCATTGCTTCCTCTTTCGAGTGAGTGTGTTAATGCCACTGTACGCAGTCTTGAAAAGCTGAACGAGGTTTAGAATCAATATATTCCAAGTTGAATGATTTCCTCTGCTGCTGTCAAGTCTGTGTAAGCTGGAGCCATGAAAAGGGCACTTTGTCCCAATAAATGACTTAAATTAATTAGATTTTTTGTTCATTTATTGACTCATGGTCTTAGTAATATTTTAGTTATCACTGATAACAAAAACCACTCTTAGTTATAATAGAAAGCAGCCTCTTGAATGTGGTTTGGTTTGCTTTTTCATGAAGATTATGACTGCATACTGTCCAAAATAATCTTTTGTCCAATTTGTGTAATGCAGTTACATTAAGTGCTGCATTACGGAGTAAATTTCTTCATTTTATCTTATTGCCACTGTAGCTTTCTCATGTTTTTTGGGTTTCACTCAGCTTTAACTATCACCATCAGGAGGCTAAAAGCAGCTAAAAACAGGGAGTAATCCACTTGTGTCGGAGTTCTGTTCCTAGAGTGTGATGTAAATCAATTTTCGCCATAAGTCGGAACTCGGGTGAAAATGTAAACAAAGTTGTTACGTGCATCACGTTATGATCAGTTGTTCTGATAAGAGTTGAATACCAATGACTTTCATGCATGTGTGAGTCATTTTACAAGAAGAAAACAGAATATTGTAACGGATTGATGTTGTTGTGGATGTTGAGGTTTCAATGTTTATCGTTCAGTTTCAGATTTACCTAATGTCAGTGAACGTGCCATGTTTAGTTAGCTCACCTCTGATTGGCTCAGAGTCAGCAGCAGCGTATGCGTCGAGTGAGAGAGAGCTGGGAATGGCGGCTAATTCCAGAGCTAAGTTTTCGGGTTTTTGTAGTTATTTTGGCGTTGACTACGGCCCACAGTAGCCTGTGTGAAGGTTCAACAAATGACCAGAGAACGAGATTAAGTCTCACTCATTCATCACAGAGTATCGCCACAATATGTTGCACCGTTTTGACAACTTCACCGATGTTCGTCGGTGTTTCGCCCTGTTCTGAGCGTTTTATTTTTGTCTAATTTCACTTCCATGGAGATGGCTTTCCTTTTCTTCGAAGCACTGCCATCAGAAGAGTCAAACTTACGCTTGGGAGCCATAATGAAGTGCAAAAAGCTAGCGAATGTCGCACAATCCAAGGTGGCAAATGTAAACAAACAGTTTTATAGCGACATATTCGTCCACTCCACTCACCAACTAGTTCCGCCTAACCAGTTCTGACGTCGTAAACCAAGGACCCCCCGTACACACTTTTTTAAATGGTCTTTGTGCTTTTGTGTGCATTTCAGCTGTAAGGATGGCGTCTTCCGGAAGTACCAGGGAGCTCGAAGCAAAGACGACTTCCTCAGCTTTGTCGATGAGCAGAAATGGAAAGCAGTGGAGCCGGTTTCCTCCTGGTTTGGGCCGTCTTCGTTTTTGTGAGTTTTGAGCTCCAGCCAGATAAATGCTGTGTAGCAACACATAAGCCTGGGTTATGTCAATATTCTAACTTTTTTTTTCTCCTCATTGATACTTCAGTGAACTAATACTGCATCACTGTTTTGCCCTTTTTGCTTTGAAATAGCAGAAAATAACATCAGATGTTTATTCTTGGCATCCTTCAGTTGATTTGAAGTGAAACACAAACAGCCTCTCTGGTCTCTGCTGTGTTATTTTTAGTGTGTTCAGGCTTTGTAGTGATGCTACACTTTGACAAATCAGTGTTAAATTACATGCTGTCGTCTCCTCCTCTTTTGGCAGAATGAATTCTATGTCCGCTTTGTTCAAGCTCTCCATGTTTATCCGGGTAAGTGAGGATTTCGCTGCAGGTTATTGTACACACAGTAAAGCGTTTGTTTCGCGTGGACGCTTTGTCCAGAGTGAAATTGCGCTGAGCTGAAGCATCAAAAACCCAGTTTTACAGAATATAGAGTTACCACGGAAACACAGAACAAAGTGCAGCAGACAATATGTGAGGTAGGACAGCAGGATAAACTTACAAAACCAACAGTCTGGCTCTCAGTGCTTTCACTTCCCTGCTCTCTCTGTGTGAGTCATTGTCAAACCCACTGAAATCTAGTGAAGAAGTCGGCGTTAAACTGGTAAAAAAAAAAAAATGATTTCACTTTTGAGAAAGGCTCTAACTTCTGACAACAACTGGGCTCAGTGTTTTTATCAAATGATACTAATAAAAAGTAGGAAGTAGTGCTTTTCATGGAGACCTTTTTGCCAATTATTGCACATTTCCTGCTCTAGTGAGTATTTATGTAATAAAGGAACAGTGTGACTCATTTAATCACTTTTTTTAATAGTTATTGATTGCCAGTGGATCTCCATCACACAGAGGAGTACAAATAACTTATATTATTTTCCCTTCCTGATTACTACCAGAGTACCTTTCATTCGAGATTATACTAAATCCTGCTTAATCAGGCTGTATATTTACATTTATTTATACAGAGACAACTTAAGTTACTAGATTTTGTGGTGACAAGAGAAAACAGGATATCACGAGATCTATTTTTAAGTTAAGTTGTGATAACTGTTGAAATATGAGCTAAACATATAGAAAAGATTTGCAAAACACTTTTAACTAGAGCTGAATAATAAGTCGATTTCAAGTCAAGGTTGCCCTTTCAAACAGTAGCAGATCACAATTTAGAATGTACATTATGCCGTGCATCTGATGGAGAGTTTTTACAAATTCATGCTGTTCTTCTTTTCTAACAGTTAAACTTTTGAAGGTATCTCAGCAGCATTATAACGCTTTATCATGTTTTTAATCTACTACCCAGTGAATTTTGGATATAAAGCCAGACTTTAAATGATTCTAACACAAATTAGATTGCAATATCTCTCAGATAATAATAATGTCACTGTAAAACGATAATATGTTTTCGTATTTTTTGTAATTGCTTAATTTCCCTTGGGATTAATAAAACATCTGTCTGTCTGTCTATCTATCTATCTATCTATCTATCTATCTATCTATCTATCTATCTATCTATCTATCTATCTATAATTTGCCTTGAACTGAAGCACTTACAATAGAATAAAATATTTTTATTAATTTCTCTATATATCCAGGACATACAGAGGAACCAGATGTTTCTGTCATCTTTGTATTAGTGTCACATATTAAAAAATGATCAAAATACAGTATAAATAAAATGTAGAAAAATCAACCTATGTACACTGGCGGTAGTGCAATGTGGCTTATTGAGGTGATAGTAGTGTATATATGGTAGCAGATTGTTCATATGTACAGTAGTGCAATTAGGATTACTGTGACCTGATTTACTGAGAATCTACACACACATTTCACATTTTTAAATTAGATCATGTGCTTATGTTCCCCTGAATGGATCCAAAAATGGCTTTAAATTAGAGTTCAAAAGTGTTATTTAAAATTGTGGCCTGATGATGGTGCTGGAGGTTCAAAAATTTTCAAAGGTTCTTTATTGTCATTGTTATAAAAACGAGAAGCACAGCATTTCCAGCACCACAATAAATAAGCTGTAATAGAATAAATAAATAGGCTTCCATAAATAAAAGAATAAAATTAAGTGCTCAGAAAAAAAGAAATCTAAAATGCTAAAAACAATAAATATACAAATTATATTTGTATTTGTTGGTTTCCTTTGTCAAAGGCAATAGCCACAGGGGGAAAAATTAAAAAGATTGTATTCATCATTTAGAAAACAGTAACTTTTTGCAAATAATTCAACGTAAAATGCATCTTAAAAGTGCATTTCCTATTTTAGTGACAGAAGTATTGCACAAATATTGACCGAACTGTCAAAAATGAACACTGTTTAAGGAGGTTATCCCTCACATTGTGATTTCATTGGCACCATAGATTCTTCCTCGTCTGACTCACAGAAAATCTACTCAGGAATTAGTCTGATTCTTAGACCCTGTGAGCATCTTCATTCCAAATCTTGACCAGATACAGCACCTAAACTTTATTCTCAACCTGCACAGTTATTATGCACAATGCAAGAACACAAAAATACAGAAAGGTACATTCAGTAGCATCTAAGTCTTGGTAATGAATATTGGTCACATGCAAACAGATACATGGAGAGATTTAAAAGCATTTAACAGTGCTGTGTGTAATTTTAAGCATACATGAAATCTGAGCAATGTGTGAAAGTGCTGTTGTGATTTCCAGCGTTGTCATAACTACATGACGGAGCAGCTGGGGATTCCTGTCTGGGGTTCATATGTTATCTTTGGCCTGACCACTCTGTTCTCTGGCCTGGCTCTGGGTCTGGTGAGTCGTTTCACCACACTTTATCATCCCTTTATGAAACTGCATTTCAGCTTTTCTTGTGTTCATCAAGTAAAACACAGGCTTTGCCAATGATTTAATGGTTGCTGTTGTCTTGTCCTTGCAGTTACTGGTGTTCATTGCAGATTTTGTCTTCCCCTCAAGACGGTTTTCTTCTCCTGATTACTACCAGAGTGAGTTTCATATGAGATTACACTGAATCCTGCGTCACCAAACCACACATTTAAATGTATATTATACACAGAGATACACTGTAACAAAGTCAATAATGGTGAAATTCTGGCTGCAAGGGTGCCATAAAATATGTTAAAGAATGGTAAATAAATGTTCAGAAATTTTACAAAATTGTTAAAATAATGGCAAATATCTTGAAAATAAGGATTTTTTTAAATGATTCAAATTAAGTCAACCTGTAAATTACCACATGTAAATACTTGTTTTCTGTGATTTTACTCGATTTTATTTGTAATTTAACAAAATGGGGAAAATCTGTAAAGTAACAGTTTAACCCTGTAAACCCCAGTGCTGCAAAAGCACATCAGTTTTTTAAATTATTTTTCTTTGTATTTATATACATTTATATATATGTAATTATTATTATTTTTAGTTTTTTCCTTGCTCTTTTTTAAAAATATTTGGGTCTTACAAGGTTAAAGGCACTTCATCAAATCTGCACAGATTTTTCTTTTAAATACTTGTAAATATGCATAAAATAATGTGTTTTTTTGGCAGATTTTTTTTGTTGCAGTCAACATGTAACTATTTCTTTTCTTTGATTTTACTAGGTATTAAATATATTTCAATAAAACAGTGGACATCTGTAAATTATCAGAAAATATTTGTAAAAGTTTTTTTCATTTTTTTACAGTAAAAATAATCGATTTTCAAGGTCAAAAGAATCAATTAGCATTTGTAAAAATACATATTTTGCATATTTATATATTTTTTGCTTTTTTTAAAGCTAAACTTTTAAAGGAATGCTTTTTCTTTGTAATTTTATTTATTATCTTAGCAAAACAGACAATCTGTAAAAATAACAGTAAATTGTAAAGAAAATTGGAATTAAAAACTATTTTAAAAAAACATTTTTTTACAATGTAGATTACAAATGGGCTTGTAGGAGTTTTGCTTGTTTCTGTTTCATAATAAAAGACTGATGTTTTTTCTGAATGTTCTTCTGCAGAGAAACAAACGATGGAGCAGGCGAGGTTGATCCAGCAACAAGACGAAGACCACGAGGCCGATGGAGAGGAGGATGATGATGAGGAGGAGGAAGATGATGACTCCGACGTGTGGAGGAGGCGGAGAGGGTCCCCCGAGGGCCGCCCAGAACCGAAGGGACAGGCTTTCCCTGACGAAGCTCTGAGGAAGAGGGTGGTGGGAAACCGCGAGGAGGAAGAAGACACTTAGAGATCCGGCATGGAGCTTCTTCACTCCTTTCGATACGAGCGCCGTGGAGTTGGAGGAGCCGTGGTCCTGAGCAGCAGCGTTTAGAGCAGGGAGTCCAAAAATCTTCCCCCTTCCTCTTCCTCTGGACCCCCCCAGAAACACCTCGCTTTGTTTTCCTCCCCGTCCCTCGAGTTTAACCGGAGCGCTTCAGACTCCCACCACCGCTCTCTCCTCCTGAGCAGCAGGCTCCACCTGGAAAAACGACGACGAAGAAAAAGCACTCCTGACACCTGTTTTCACTCGTGGGAACAAACCGCCTGGCTGGGGTTTAGATAAGAAGGGGAGTACAGCTGGATTTTGCAATGCTGTTTATGCTATGCATTTTTTTTTAGAAGTATGTGTGTTATTATATTTTTATCTCAAAATTATTATTATTATTATTATTATTATTATTATTATTATTCTGAAAAATGGTTTATGTCCTCCTTAGTTAATGCATACATACAAGGGTTTTTTTGGGTGCATACAAACCCTGACAGTTTAAACTTCACACACCATTATACTTTGACTCTATAAAGAAGAGAGGAGTGAAAACAGCTAAAATGTTAATTTAGAAAGGTTTCAGTGCTGAGTGTCTTTATGCTGCACAGTGAGTTTCTGTTGCTGCTTCACAATCAAAGCCACCCAATTTATTGCAAATTGAATATTTTAAATGCGAAGCAGCCGCAGGAAATGTTCAGTAGGCATTAGCTGCAACTTAATACACTTCTAAATCAGAATTATATGCTAACTGGCTACTTTATTAGGTACACCTGTGAAATCTGATGGAACAGATCCATCTTTAATTCTACTTTTACAGAGCTTCTACATGTTCAGTTTTTTCTGATGTCTAAAAAAAATCACAATTTTGCATTATGTTTATTATTGAAGTTAGAGGGTGATTTAATTGACAGCTTTACAATAAAACAAGTTCTTAATTATTTGTCTAAATCAATAACATACACAAGAAGGGCAAAAATATTAGAAAGAAATGTAATTATGATGCAGTCCATAAAAGCATAAAGGTGAATTGTCATGTTTTTGAGAATTTTGAAAAAACTAAATGTAGAGGCTTCAGAAAAGCAGAATTAGTGACAGGATTTATGTATTTTATAGCTTTAGATTTCACAGATGTACCTACTGAAGTGGCTGGTGAGTGTAAGAGTGGACTGTGACGTTATTTATGTCATGTATTTGAAGACGGTTTAAATTCAGCCGCATGCAATGAAATCTTCTGTATAGTAAATATAGTAAATGCGGAATATAGATATATTAATACTAGCAGGAGACATTGTGGCTCCTGTATTGAATATCAATTGGATCATTGTAAATTAAACTTTTTGTATTTTCTGAATCCTGTCAGTACAGGTACGTGTGGGGCAGGAACCCCAGACACCAAATTTTGACTTTGCTGAGCAGAAAAGAAGGCCACGTGTTGTCGATGCTACTTATTAAGTAAGGACCTATATTAACTCCAAATAAAAGGCCTGGTGAATGTTGTTCTGTAGATACTGTATGTTCCCGTAATGTATCATCAGTCTGATAGTCCAACAACGTGACGTTTGGTTTACTTTTTCTGTTTCTAATGTTTACTTGTGATTCTCTAATTATTAGAACATGTTTACTTAAAGAACCCAGACATGCTGTCTCTACAGCACCGTATATGCATGCCGTAATGCAATTAAAAAGAGGAACAATGTGGAGGGTCTCTGGTGGCATATCCGTCCCGACGCCGCTGAGCTACATGGAGCAGCAAAGAGGACAAAAAGAGGCGCGATTCAGCTGTCATTTTTAACCACTTTAAAAATGTCAAACACCTGAGGTTAATTTATCTGCATGGATGCCATTTTTTTGTACACCATTTTCTCAGAGAGCGTATGAACACTGGCACTTTTAAGAACGTTAACAATGCCTGTTTCCATTTCATTTTTTTAAGGCTAAAAAAGGAGCTCTGTGTGTGAGCAAACATTTCATTTCTGTTTTGATGAGGCTTCTAATGCCTTGCATTGACTTTGATTTATTTTTATATTGCTTTGTATCCCTAGAAAAGCTAATTAATCTTCTCGGTGATGTTTTTTCTTTTGTATCAAACCACTATTTATGGCTTGTAGCATTCTCTCTCTTTACCCTGAGCCAGCTGTGCTCCTTATTGTTTCTTTGAATAAACGGTTAACTCAGAAAACTGTCTCACTTTTATCGTTTGTGTTGCTGCCAGTCATTAACCTACACACATTTAAACCTGTAAAAAAAAAAATATTTTGATAAGGCAAAATTGGGTTGAACAATTTGTGAAAGATATTTATGATTTTATTTTGTACAAATACTGCAATTGCAAATCTAATTTGTAAAGCTTCAGTTCACTATTTTTGTGTAATAGATTTAAAGCATCTGATGGATCATTGCCACATGAGATACCTTCAAAATAATAACAGGAATTTACAAAGTAAGTTTCAAAGAGTGAACAGATTTTGTGGATGAACATGATGAGGAGGAGGAGGTCAGGAAGACAGATGAAGGTAAGACTGGAGAGAGTTGAGAACTTGTTTTAAACAGAAGCTAACAATGGCTCAACAATGTTACGAAAAATATGGTAGTTAGCATCTTGCTACACAAGTCTGCTTGATAAAACAGCAAAAAAGTGTAAGTGGTTAAACTCTCTGTTTACAAACATATTGATGCAATTAGAATAAAACAAATTATCTAGCTTTATTTAAGTCAATATTTTTGCTAGCTAGAGTTGCTACTAACTAGCTGTTTTGGCTACTTGCTAGAGAAGTGTGCTACTAGCTAACTACTTTAGCCGCTAACTAGCTACCTTAGCCGCTAACTAGCTACTTCAGCCGCTTAGTAGCTACTTTAGGTGCTAACTAGCTACTTTAGCTGCGAACTAGCTACTTTAGCTGCGAAGTAGCTACTTTTGCCGTTAGCTAGCTACTTTCACGAACTAAAGCGTACTTTGCTAGCTAGTTTATTCGTTTTAACATCCATGTCACCATGTAGGGAGGTCTTAGTTGTTAGCTAAAAGAAATACATAGACTATATCTAAATAGAAGCTGTAAACACATTATATACAATCTATGCTAATTGTGCACACTAGCTAACACAGTTAGCCAACATTTGTTAGTGACTAGCAAACTAGCTCGCATATTTTCCCTGGTGAGCAAAAATATTACGTAATGTGGCTGCGATGCGATGTTTTATTGGAAGAATGTAGCTTTATTATAGATATTCTTCAACAATAATGTTAAAACTGGCAGCGGTTGTTGTTTTGTTCATTTATTTACTTGGCCTTGTTCATAGTAGGGAGGTTAAGTGACTTTTGACTTCAGTCATGATGCAAAAGTCCCCTTTGGCATGGAAGTACCTTAGTGCCATAGAAATACATTTATTCTAAGACACAAGTGAGGTCACATTTTGACTATACTTTAGAGGCCCATACCTGTGCTTGTGTTATAGCTATAATGACAAAGTTGGTGTCAAAGTGTACATTTTTCCAAGGTTCCAAGACTAAAAAAAAATAACATTCTCCTTACCACGGCAATTTAAGGTAAAATATGAAATTTATTTAAAGAAAAAAAATGCCGACCAAAAAATGTCGATTCACAACTCAATAATTTAATAAATAACAACTTAAAGTGTCGAATATGTTTATTATGGATGCAAAGAAACTGTGTAGTGAGACAAGTTCATAACTAGAGTCATGGAAAAAAATTTTTAGACCACCTTTGTTTTCTTCAATTTATTGTTCATTTCAATGCCTGGTACCAATAAAGGTACATTAACTGAAGAATACAATGAACATATTTGACATGCTTAAGCTTCATTGTATTCCCAGGGTATATAAGAGGCAATTGCATGTCATAAGCAGCACAGCACATGCAAAGGCCTAGAGTGGTTTCCTGCTTGCATTAGAGCCGTAGCACAACTCATAAGTTTTCAGCTCTCACATAATGTCGAAAACAAAAGAATTATGTGAAGCCACAAAGGCAGCCATCTTGGCACTGTTGGAAATTGGGATGAGTGAGAGACAGGCAGCAAAAAAACTGAAGATCCCCAAGACAGCCATTCATTACACCAAGAAAAAAAACAAGCCCAACATGGTACTACCAAATTGCAAGCCAGAGACCTTAAAAATGAGTGAACACTAGAGAGAAATGTGACTTGTTTGGTGGTGTGCACAGACATTTTGGGGGGCAGGTGCTCAGTGGGAAAAAAAGGGCAACTTGTGCGGCATGTAGAACCACTGGCTGCCTTAATATAACAGTGTGAGATTTGAAAAAAGAAAAAAAAATCAGGAACACATTTTCTGTAACGGCATTTACTTTAACATCTTAATAATAACACACAATAGGGTCAATAAAACATTGTACCGTAACATTGTAAATGACATGAAGCTCCCTTTCTTTGTCGCTCTTGATCCTTTCCCTTCTGGGCATGCTGCAATTGGTAAATTAAAAGAGATTGACAATATCAAGACTGATTCCTGATATGAGGCTACAACAAGGCAGAAAGCTACTTTTTCTTCTGGTCATTTAGCAAATAAGTCACAGCAAGTGTTGCCTCTACCTAATGTAGGCTAATAATAAACCTACACAAATATTCACTTATAGTATACTGATCATATGCTGTATCAATTCACCAAATAACATTGGTTGTGTGGTCATCGTTGTCACTTTTTGTCGATTAATTGATTATTATTATTGGTAGCGTTGAGCTTGTGAAGCAGGCGGGCGGTTGGCTAATTTAGGCACGGTTGTTTAGCGCTGCATAAGACAGGCTACCTCACAACAGAGATAAATAAATACACCATGTTGCTTTGCAACATTATTGTTTTTCTGTCTACCTGCCAAGTGTGAGTTCAATATTTATTCCTGACATACTTTGTTTTTGTATTTTGGGTGAACTGAATTTTCTTGATAATTATTACAATATTTTACTGACAAGAAACGATAAATATGTATTTAAAAGACCAATTTAGGTAGATTTTTTCTGTTCCAAGCAGGCACCATTTAAGATTTGCAGACTGTCTGACAGATGTGATAATATAGAAATTATTCAGCTTTATAGGGTTTAAGTCACGTAGTGTGAAGGATTATTAATCTTATTCATAATACTGATACTTTTTTTAATAGTATTACCACTCTTTCCATTTAGATATTCTTTTTTACAGTGTAACTCCACCTCATTGAACTTTTAACCTCCAGTATCACGTTGTGTTTGTAAAGTCATCATCACTGCATCAGGTCCTGGTGTGGTTGTGTATTTCTACTAAACAATGGTGTGTACTAACCTCCTCCTGTGTACAGTTGCCTGGTTCACCTTGGACCCGGCCTCTGCTCACCCCGACATCATCTTCTCCAACGACAACCTGACGGTGACCTGCAACAGCTACGACGACCGGGTGGTCATGGGGAACTCCGCCTTCTCCAGAGGCGTCCATTACTGGGAGATGACCATCCATCGCTATGACAACCACCCCGACCCAGCATTCGGCATCGCCCGGGCCGACGTGCTGAAGGACGTGATGCTGGGGAAGGATGACAAGGCCTGGGCCATGTATGTGGACAACAACCGCTCCTGGTTCATGCACAACAACTCACACACCAACAGGTAACCAAGAAAAAGACCAATGACTGTCTGTGCTTTAATGCTGATGTTGTTTTTGATTTATTCATTTTTAGAAATGTTCGGAAAAGACATACCAACACACAGTGATGGAAGAAGTAGTCTGATCCTTTTATTTTGTAAAAGTAGCAGTAAAAACCTAAATTACACTGAAGTAAAAGTACAGAGGTTATAGGCAAAACGTAGTTCTAGGATCAAATAAATAAATAAACAGCCCCTGTGTGTGACATATTACTGTATATGTCAGTTTTGTCATTGTAGGTGGTTGAGAGAACAACTTTAAACTATTTTACTACATTTCATCCAAGATGAATCTGAAGGGTTCAGAGTTGATTATCACCAATTTGTATTAATTTAATGAATTACTGGTTGGTTGTTTGGGCTGTTGTTTGTTTTGTTGAGTGCTTGATCTGTTGTTTGCTTGTTTGTTTGGTCTGTTGTTTGGTTAGTTGGTTGTTTGCTTGATTTGTTTGTTTGGTTGATTGGTCTGTTGTTTGCTTGGTTGCTTCCTAGACCATTTCATATACTGTGCTAAAACTTTACGCTAAAGAACCAGTGGATGTGGGTTTAAATGAAGCAACCAAAGGAAAATTTCATGAATGAGCATTTAAAACAATCGAACAAGACAACATTTAACAGTGCATAAGCTACTATTTTGATTTTAAAAAAAAACAAAGTAAGTTCATGGTGTTGAAGCTCAAACCAGGATTTTCAGCCTGCTCCCTACAGCAGTACACCAAAGTACAAAGAGAAAGTCAAACCAAAGAACCTTCTTCAGTTGACTTCAGAGTCTCCACATGTCTTCTGCTGAACTCTAGTCCAGATTTAATCAGAACTTTTCTTGACAGAGTCTTTCTCTTTGCCTCCCATCAAGCTTTGACTGGTGAAAAACAGACAACAGTTGTTGTATGAACAGTCTCTCCCATCTCAGCTGCTGAAGCTTGGAACTCCTTCAGAAGAGTATTAGGTGTCCTGGTGACCTCTCTCACTTCTTTCGTCCTCGGTCACTCATTCTTTACTGGATTAAAAGCAATAACAGGGGAAAAACTTCTAAGTGGGGTGAATATTCTTTGCAGGCACTGTACTTGCTGATCCTTTATTTTTACATTGTAGTAGAAATTAAGGAAACCTCATCAGGAAATAGAGAGATGATTAAAACACGATCGATCGAATGCAGCATTAACCAAGACACTAAACAAGAGATTACACCTGAATTCTGTGGAGCCTGATCTCAAGGACTTTAAGTTTGTGGACGACTTCAGGAACTTGTACTGGACCCGGCATGGGGAAATCTTCTTGGCAGACGTTCAGTTTGTGTCCAGTGTGCATATCTGTGCCGCTCTGCTTGGAAAACAAACACACAAACACAGTGGAAGTCAAGGTTTCCTGCAGTATTGAAGAACTGATGCCTTGCCTGAAATACAGAGCACCACTACTGACATCTGAAGACACTTTGACCTGTTGTAGTTTAACATTCAGTTGTCTGAGCTTCCAGAAAGATTAACACTCATATAGAAAGAAAATGACTGCAGGGGTTTAAACTAGGTACACCTGGATAAAATACTTTTGGCTCACAATCCAAGGTGAGTCATGAAATACTTAGCATCTGCTGATAACGTATCCCTCCATAATACACACATCAGCTATTGTAGATGAGCTGCAGTACCTCGTTGCACCACAGGGTGGAGCTTCTTGCCAGAGACTTATATGAGGCTCACTGACATGAGGCCAGCAAGCAACTCATGAGTTAAGCTGGGTTTATATTCGCTAAATATCCAACATCCCAGTAGAATATTTAACACTGATGCGATGTCTTTTCAACATTATGTCAGAATTCCCAATCTTACCTACATCCCCAGATTAACCTGGACCAGATTTCTGTGTCAAGACTGGCCACAGTTCTTCAAAACAGTATCACACTAAATTTCACAACAATATCCAAAATATCCAATGCAGAATAGTGTGTACACTGTTGCTGAGACAACTTTTACATACCTTACTGTGACGTTGATTGAATGCTTTCTTTCTGGTGTGGATCTGCTGGTGTTGTTTCAGGGAAGCCAAAGTTCTAAAAGTCTTATTACACTCGTCACATCTGTAGGGTCTGTCCTCAGTGTGGTCACGTTGGTGAGAGACTCCAATGTTGTTGAAGCCTTTCCCATACTGGTTACGGCGGTACGGTTTAACCCTGGTGTGGGTAACTGCATGAGCTTTTAACTGTGAGAAGTTTGCAAATAGTTTTCCACAGTGATCACATATGTACACATCATGTCCAGTGTGGATGCGTTGGTGACATTTTAGGCTCCCTTGGCGCTTGAAAGTTTTTTCACAGTAGTCACAGTGGTACAGCTGTCTATCAAAATGGGGGCATTGATGGATCAATAACTGTTCATGTTGAGTAACAGTTTTCACACACTGATCACAGTGGAATGGTTCACCTCCTCTGTGGACGACTTGGTGACTTGTTAAATAACCCTTGGTAGTAAATGTCTTCCCACATTGATCACAACTGAATGGTCTAACTCCACTGTGAATGAGTTGATGTTTCGCTAAACTACACTTTTGAGTAAATGTCTTCCCACACTGATCACAGCTGAATGGTCTAACTCCACTGTGAATGAGTTGATGGCTTGCTAAACCACACTTGGAAGTAAAAGTCTTCCCACACTGGTCACAGCTGAATGGTCTAACTCCACTGTGAATGAGTTGATGTCTTACTAAACTACCCTTTTCAGTAAATGTCTTCCCACACTGACCACAGCTGAATGGTCTAACTCCACTGTGAATGAGTTGATGTTTTGCTAAACTACACTTTTGAGTAAATGCCTTCCCACACTGACCACAGGTGAATGGTCTAACTCCACTGTGAATGAGTTGATGGGTTGTTAGATTACTCTTGGAAGTAAATGCCTTCCCACACTGATTACAACTGAACTGTTTGCCCATAGTGTGAATTCGCTGGTGAATTCTTAGCTTTGTTGCTGTGATAAAAGTCTTGCCGCATTGATCACAACTGAGTGATTCATCTCTGTTTGTTGTTGTTGGGGAACCGTTGTTTTCCTCCGCAGATTTCTGATGTCTCACTCCATTGTTGTTTTCACGTTTCTGTAGCAACAGACAAAGACACAAACAGAGGCAGTGATTTAAATGCAATCGTGAAACAAGAAAAGCACTTAGAGTGCAGTACTTTGTCAAGGCTGCTCAGTCGTATCATGTCAGACAGATGAAATTTTTAATAAAAGTTTACCTTGGGCTGAGCACAGGCGTGTTGTGCATGTGTATATTATGTACAGATACCGAATCGCGTGATGTAAATGTAGCGGACGGCAGGAACTGATGGGACTCGGAAACACTCTCACAATTTAATCAACTGTTCTTTGGATGGTTTCCGACGGATAATTCCCAATATAAGTCCACAGCGGTCGATTTTTACAAGGATCACATTACTTTCTTTCCTTATTCTGGCATTTAGCAAATAGAGATCATTTCGGCAATCCTAAGTGACCTAAAATGGGAAAAGCATCACTTGATTTAATGTCAGACATTGTTGAAAAAAAAAACAAAAAAAACAAGGTTATGTGTGGTTATGTGTTTATACAGTGTAAGTAAACTTCTGGTTTCAACTGTCTGAATTTCTTGAGAAGGAAAAAGGCCTGCAAACTTACAATGCCCAAAAGTATTATTCTCTACCAAAGAAAACACTCGTCCTTTACTTCCTGAACACCTGGCTTGAAAAACAAGACTTTTCCTTCATTATTTATCTACGTCACCATGCAACACATTTGTGGAATGTTTTACTAGCAGTTAGTTTGGTCTTAAACAAAAAATAAACAGCTTCCTAGCTGTCCACCATTTTATCCTCAGTTGATCTGCCTCTGCAGAGCTACGTCTCTCCAGCCAACATTACCTGGCTTTGGTTGATCATCTATTCAACTGGAGCAACTTTAGACATTCCAAAGAATAAATTAATGATGATGATATTACAGTGATATGTTTCTCACTTTTTGTGAAGAATCCATTTTTCCTCCGTTGTTGAGCTCAGAGAAAATGGCTGACAACGTTCCTCTGCTCCTCCGTCAGACTCTCCTCCTCCTGCCAATCACCTGTGACATCAAACAGATCTTAATTAGATACCACTCTATATGCAAGTGTCAGAGTGTCCTATATGTTCATCAGCCAACACAGAGGACACATTTCAACTCAACAGTTGACTTTTAGCTCTTTTGGTTTCACCTAAATCTCATACAAATCAACTTGCACAGAAAACAGACATGGAAAAAGAGAATAAAGAGCTGCTCTCCTTGCAGGGAAGGCTTGGATGTCTGCATTCCAAAGGAGGGGGTCCAAAATGAATAAAGTGGGGATCAGGAACATTCACAACTGCATGTGAGTGTCTTTTAAGTTGTGGACTTCCCAAAATGTTAATGTCCTGTATGGAGCTTCATCCTTCCACAGGAGGTCTGAGATTCACACTCATGCTGTAAAGAAATGAATGTAGCACCATTTGCTCCAGAGGTTTGCAGATGGGGAGGTTGATTACAACCGTCTTCTGCTGTAATTAATCTCTGACACTAATGGAGTTTCTTCCTGAGAACTGGAGGGTTCCCCGTCCTGTGTAATGTCCAAGATGGCAGTTTTATGTGGGCTCTAAGTTCAGAACCTAAACAAAAAGGCTTTGTTACCTGGTTTGGCCTCATCCTTGGCATTCCAAAGAAAGCCAAGTCGTGTCCGCTACAACTGATTGAACAGCTTTGACAAGTTGTAGCACATAAAGGGAAATATTAGAAGATAATACATTTTAATACAAATATAAATTCCTTAAAATTATGAAAAAATGTTTTTATATCAAACCAAGGGTTGTCGTATGACCAGCAGGAGCCAACTGAAAGTTCCAGTGACTTTGGTGACACTATAGTGTATAAGAGTGAAGTTATTGAATATTATTTAAAATAAATATCCCTTAAAATAATGTTGTTTTTTAAAATTTAATATCAAACCAAGGGTTGTAGTATGACCAGCAGGAGACAATTGAAGGTTCCAGTAATTTTGGTGACACTACAATACATAAGAGTGAAGTTACTGAATTTTATTACAATAACAAATTATTAAAATTATGAAAAAAACATTTATATAACAAACCAAGAGTTGTAGTATGACCAGTAGTAGCCAATTGATGGCTCCAGTGATTTTGGTGACTCTACAGTACATAAGAGTGAAGTTATTGAATTTTACTACGAATATAAATTCCGTAAAATTCAGATTTTTTTTTATTTAGTATCAAACCAAGAGCTGTAGTATAACCAGTAGGAGCCAATTAATGGCTGCAGTAAATTTGATGACACTACAGTGTATAAAAGTTAAGCAATTGAATATTTGTCTCGTGTCTCTCTTCGCTTTTGCAATTTGCAGACGGTCCCTGTTCACTCGTCTCAGCCAGTGTTATTTCTGCAGCTGGAAAGACAGCGACTTTTGATAAAACTGGCCTTGTAGCACATTGTCTAGCTTACAACGACTTGAAAGAGGCATCGTTTTTGTTTTCACAACGTATATCTGATGAGTTATTGATGCCGGAAGTCCGAATTTGTGAATATCTTTCCAACTTTACCGAACTAAGGCCATCTCCATGTTTTATTCATCTGTTCAATTACTGCTTATGTGCATTCATTTATTAGTAGTAGGCAGCGGGACTACACTTTTGTAGGTAAATTACGAGCACCACTTCAGTTCACTGAGAAAATGATCATTTTAGATTAAATCTCAAAGAGGCTTTAATGTAAATGAAGCTGATCAGTCTGTGAGCTGAAAGTCTTTAGTTGTGATTGAACTGACCTCAGCTCCCACACAAAGAAAGACACCAAACCGTGACTTGGTTGAAGAGAGTTGACGAAGCTGTGGGTGAAAACGTAGAGAGGTTGTGAGTGTGAACCTACCAGAAGATGTGTGAGAAGCTCTTGTCCCTCCAGATGCCGGAGAAGGCCTCGAAGCGGACGGACTGTGTTTGCTGGAAGCGGCTCGGCAGCAGCTCGCAGTCCGTCTTCACCCGTTTCCGGCACAAATTCACGTCGCTGCTGCTCAAATTCTCCCTCACAGACTTTAAGCTGCTTCTGTCGGCGGCCACATGTTCGTTTCGTCGCTAGTGGCAACAAAACAAGGCTCCGGTACGACCGTAGACTGTATATAAAGATATTTATGTTCAGTCTATGGCTACGACCGTCGACGGTTTAGTGCGTCATCAGCGGCCGACGTCTCCGTGAACCAATGGGCTCGCTCGACATGAGCCGCACATGCGCAGAAACGATCACTGCAAAACGACATGGATTAAAGTTGACTTTCTGCTCCATATCGTCTCCGACTGGCCTGAAATCTGGGATACAATGAAATATTAATATTTCTATAATAAAAATACACCGATGTATTGAGACGTTTCTGTGTTTAAAATAATTAAATAAATGTAATAAATACCCAGAAACCGAGTGTCTGCAGGTTTGGACATGAATTCAAATTTAAGGCTGTTTGAGCAACAATATATCAGGAACTGTTAAACAGAAAAACCTTAAACTTTCACTGTTATTTCTCATCATGTCATTGATTCAGAATCTACATTACTGGACAAGAAGAGCAAAGAATCAGAACAACTGTGATGGAATTAATCTGCAATGTATTGGTGTAGATGGAATCAAATGGAAATGCAGGACAGTTACTTAAAAATTCTGCTTACCGAGGATATTTCAGTAAATGTACTTGGAAGCAGAGGTGGGTAGAGGAGCCAAAAATTGTACTCAAGTAAGAGTAACATTACTTCAAAATAATATCACTCAAGTAGAAATAAAAAGTAGTCTTCCAAAGAAATCACTCAAGTAAGAGTAAAAAAGTATTTGGTGAAAGACTACTCAAGTTCTGATTAACTGTTTGATAGTAATGTTCTATTTATTTATTTTTTTTTTTTTTTAAGAAATGATGTGATCAGACAGACAAAAATGTAAAATAATGTGTAAATTCTGGTATTTCGAAATTATAAAATAAAAAATTGCAAAAATAAATACCATCTTCACAAAATGACAAGTTATGGCACAATAAACACAAATTTCCAAATCTTAGTTATTTCACAACATAAAGCTTTTGAAACAAATACCTGTAGTAAGGGAACGTTTGTATGCTTGAACAGTGCAAACTACTTCCGGTGACAAGATCTACTGTATTTCAGTTCCCTCCAAATGGTACAGGCTCAGCAGAAAGAAAATAACAATACAACTAGGACTGGACCCCAATATCCCAATATTCGGTCGTTGTGGTGTCGAGATGCATACAGGTATGAGATCCCAGAATCAGCCACAAGAGGGGGGCTCTGGCAGAATAACAACTAAATAAGGGAACACATTGTGATGTTGTAACCTGAGATTTATAATCAAATTATGCCATAACCCAATGAATGTGATTAAGCTAACCCAAATACCTGTTTTTATATAATCTTTGTTTGAAACTGTGTAAAAATCAAAAGAGTCACTCACTGTAAAAAGTGATGTTTTTGATTATTTTTGAATACTTATCTTTATTAATCTTTGTTTAAGAAGTAACCAAGTCAGAACAGCAACTCACTGTGAAAAGTGATGTTTTTGGTAACCAGGTGAAACTGATGTTTTAAAGGTTTTGATTACTATGAAAATGGAAATGCTTTTAACGGAACTGATGCTTTATGAAATGGAAATGCTTTTAAGAGTTTTCATTACTAAGAAACTGAGATGTTTTAAGGGCTTTAATGGGGGGGGGGGTGGTAATCAGCTAATGGCAGCTTTATCTGGAAGACACTGGTCATCTGATCAGTCATTTATCATATATCTGCTCTCTCATATACTCAGGATTTCATCGCCCGTTTAAAGGATTAATCCAAGGAGTTGACAAGGATCCTTTTGACTTTGTGAGTTTCTGACTTATTTAACATTACTTGTCTGGAAAACAGTGATTATCTGATCAGTAATTTATCACGTCTACTCTTTCTCTCACAGGAAGCCATGACTTGTTTTAGGATTCATCACAGAGCAGTCGTGCATCGCCACTTGTTTCAGGTATTTATCATGTTTTTATTGTTTATATCTTAATCTTCTTACTCATTACACAGTTCAGTGTTTTTAGATGAAATGAATGTGATCAATTATGATGCGTTGGTCTCTGCCAACATGTCAGTGGCTTTTTTTTGTCCCAGTATTGCCCTGCCTTCTGAATTGTAGCGTAGCAGATCTAAACTTAACAGAAATACTTCAGTAAACATACATCTCAATTTCCTGTGCACAATATCACATATTGTGTTGTGGTAATATTACAAAGGAGGCAAGAATTAGCTCCTAAAGATTATCAAAATAAGATTACTTTTGTCAAATTCAGCCGTTTATTGGTATTAACCCTCGTGTCGTCCTGTGGGTCAAAATTGACCCGTTTTAAAGTTTGAAAATGTGGAGAAAAAAAAAATATTTTCATAGTGAAACTTCTGAAACTTCTTTTTGGTGGGAAAAAAAAGAAATGTTAAAAATGTTTCTTAAGAACATTCAGAAAGAAATCAACCAAAATCCAGCGAATTTCGTTTTACTGATATATATGTAATCACTTTAGATATTTTTAGGATGTGATTTAAAAATGTATTTTCACAGGGAAACTTCTGACGTCCACATTTTCAACATTTTTGGGAAATTTTTGAACATATTTTGGTGGAAAAAAATAAGTTTCTTAAGAACATTCACAAAAAATCAACCAAATTCCAGCGAATTTTGCTGGATTTTGGTAGATTTTTTGTGAATGTTTTTAAAGAAAATATTAGGAGTTTTACTCATATTTTAGATATTTTTAGGATTTTTTTGGAAAGATTTTTACTCATTTTTTGAAAATATTTCCAAGAATATCTTGCCAAATTTGGGGAATTTTTTTTAAATAAAACTTTTAAGGGAAATTTTTAAAGAATTATTGAAATTTTCTTCCTGAAGGTTTTGCAAATTTTCAGAAATCTGGGGAATTTTTTTTTTTGCTGAATTTTTGGATTTTTTTCAGACAAGGAAACAAGATTTTTTGGTGCCTGTAAATGAGGACAACAGGAGGGTTGATTAAGTACGTTACAAGGACAACATGTAAAATGTAATGATCCAGACTCATAAGAAACAGGACAAATATACACTCTAAATAAGTACATCCACCCTTGGTATTTTCTCATCAGTCAAAAACAGATCATAAATAGAAAAAAGAAAATAGATTGAGCTCCAGTCTTTGCCAGCAGATGTCACTCTTGCATTCATTTTGTATTGTATTAAAACAACTGAGGATATTCACCTGGACAACGCTGCACCTCAGGAAGTGGTGACAGGACATCAACAGTGGCACTTACTGCATGTTGTAGTAAATGTAAAGCTACAGCTCACATTTCCTCCTGTTTCCTCCGTGGAGTCTCCTGAGTGGATTAAAGGAGGGGTTCGTCTCCAGAGTCGATGTCTAATCAGCGCTGTAATTGCAGCTGGAATAGCGTTCTGCACACGGTCTGTTTAGCAGGGGTTGATCTCCTGGAAGGGAGGAGGAAGAAGGTGTTTGATGGGATCCCCCTGCTGCAGGCCAGCCGGGTGCACACCGGGTAGATCCTTGATAAGAGCTGCCCCACACTCCACTGATACCAAATCTGATTTGTCGGCCGCATACACAGATTCCTCCGCACTGGACTCTGCTGTTTTACTGCTCTGCAACGTAAAGTGAAGGCAGATGGCATCGCTGCTGGTTTAGTGGTTTCTGTTCTTGTTCATTTAGCTCGCTCTGCTCCATATGCTTCTCCATCGTCCTTGTTTTCACTTTGCCAGTTAAGTACCACTGCCACTGAGGACAAACACACACTGCATTCTGTGTAGTGACATTACTGTGGTGTTCCATTTGTCGGGAAGATGTTTAATTCTCCTGTTTTAGCCACGTTTATAACAAGCCTCCGTCTGTTTTGCACACATTATGGCCCCATTTAAGTGGATTCTACAAACTTTGGGGGACTTTTCATATTGCAACACCGCAAAGTTGGCATTTCTAGTTGAGAACAAATATCTTAACGAGAACTTTTTTCTTGTGGCCCTAGTTGGGTCAGAAAAACAACAGCGTTTTCTTCACAGCATCAACTTCATGTGACATTTTAGTCACTTTCTAGGCAAGTGCAATGTGAATTAACTCAAATGAACTCGAATACATATTGCTGCAGCTTTTACTGCTGCTGGACTCAGAAAAGAAAACTCACATGGTTCTCATTTTTTATGATCAATTTACAAGAGGAATCTGATAGAACACAGCTTTTCTCAGATTTAAGGGGTCTTGTATACACAGAGTTTATTTTTTAAACAGTATTCTCAAGACACAAAGTTTATGTTTATGGAAAATGGCGGTACTTTTATGAAATCAATATTTTCCATAACTTTACTGTATTTTTTGGCACCTCAGCTGCTAAAATATGACCTTTTTGTACTTACAGTTTTCTTTTGCTGCATCATAAACAGAAATTTTTTTCATTTTTTGTTATTATTGTTGTTGTTTTGTGATGTTCAGAGTCTAAAATGGAAAATGTCTTCAAAGCTACATATGAGAAACCTAAAGGGAAAACTGGATGTGGAGGAGTCTGGTCCACTGTACTGTAAAGGTGGACTGATTGAAGCCTCAGTTTTATGGTGCTGAGCTGCAGCTAACGAGGTGAAATAAGTTCAGATGAGCGTTAGTGAAAATGTCAGCAGGCTTGTCAGATTTATTTGAGGCCCACGAGATGAAGATATTTCACACCGAACTGAAAAACGACCTCATGACAGCCACGTCTGCTCAGGCTCTCAATAAGAAAATCAGGTGCAGATCCTTAAGTAAAACTTGCAAAACCACAGTGTAAAAATAGAAGTTAAAGTCTTTTACCTGAAATTGTACGTCGGTAGAAGTGCATAATTATTTCCACCGATATTGAGGTGTTGCTGTCCTTGTTCTCTTGTGATCATTCTTAGTTTCTTAGTCATTTTGGGTCTCTGTGGTAATTTTGTGTTTCTTTATGGTTGTTTTGAATCTCTTTTTGGTAATTTTTCATTTCTGTTTGGTCCTTTAGCAACTCTATGTGGCTATTTTATGTCTTCATGGTAATTTTGTGTCTCTTTGTGGTCATTCTACATCTCTTTTTTGTCATTTAACATCTTTTTGCAGTCATTTTGTGCCTCTATTTGTGATTTTGTGTCTTTTAGTAATAGTTTTGTGTCTCTATTGTTGTTTTGCATCCCTTTTTGGTCAGTTTCCAACTCTGGTCATTTAGCAACTCTATATGGCTATTTTATGTAATTGGTATTTTTATGGTAACTTTGTATGTCTTTGCGGTCATTTTTCATCTCTTTGTGGTAGTTTTGCATCTCTTTTTCTCATTTAACATCTTTTTGCAGTCATTTTGTGGCTCTTTGTGGTCATTTTGCATCTCTTGTTGGTCACTTTGTTTCTCCTTATGGTAATTTTGTCTGTCTTTGTGGTCATTTTATTCTTCTTAATTGTCACTTTGTGCCTCTTTGTGGCCATTTTTGCTTCTTAATGGTCAGTTTTTGTGATTTGTGGTCATTTTACATCTCTTTTTAATCATTTAGCAGCCTATTAGTGAGAATTTTTAGTCTCTTTCTGGTCTTTTGCTGCCTCTTTATTGTCATTTTTTCCTCTTCATGGTCATTTTGGGCCTATTTATGGTCACTTTTCATCACTTTGAGTCCATTTTGTTGTTGATTTTGTGTCTTTGTAGTCATTTTGTGCCTCATTTTGTGATTTTGTGTCTTTTAGTAGTAATTCAGTGTCTCTTTTTGGTCATTTAGCATCTTTTCATGGTTATTTTGCACTATAATGTGGTAATTTCGTCAATGTTTGATCTCTTTGTGTACTCTATGTACCTCTTTGTGGCTGTTTTCTGCCTCTGTTGTCATTACTGTATTGACTTCATAAGAAACCCAGCATAGGTATTGTATTGGAGTAAGACATTATTTCTTGTAGAACTGTAGGAGCCAATTCCACTTGCTAATTCTTCTACAATGCATTGTTTATTATAAACTAAGTACTTTCATCTTAATGTGAAAGCTAAGTCGTAACAATAGCTTTTAGATTGATAATAATTCCCTCTGAAGTGGAGCTGAACTATAAACAAGTGTGCTTTCATGACGTCTGTGGAAGAGAAACAACCTGAGACTGTGTTTATCATAGAGGCTCTTCTTTATCTGCTGTCAGTGAGGATGTCCATGTTTAAACCTGAGTCACTGTTTCCACCTCAGCGGTGAGCAGCCCACCACAAACACAAACAGAAACTTTGGAGATCCACTTTCCCACACTGTTCTCGTCCCTTTCCATAATTCATCTGATTCTCAGCAGGAATCAATTTAATTTCCATTTTGGCAGCTACATTTTCTGTCGAATCTCATAATGATAATAGGAACCTAATCCAAAAAATGATAAATTACTGGACATGAACTTGATTGGCAAAGTGCCTTCTTTTCCCTGAACTCCTGCAAGTTTTCATGTTATGAGAACGGAGCTCTGCTTCAGCGTGCAGGATGAGGCCGAAGCATTTTTGGACCGAGCTCGTCTTTGAATTTAAATCCCCGGGCTCGTAGCCAGAAGAGGTTTTTGCTCAAACCACAAAAATCCATGAGAAAAACAGGACAGTGTTAAATGATCCTGCCTCTCTCGCCGGGCTACTGGACGCCAGCGAGGTGCAAGTGTGAGCTTTCAACAAGGCAGCACTTGTTCTCCAGCGTCCTCCGTGTGGTCAGGCCATTAAAACCTGGCAGGAGGATGAAGAGATTCAGATTCCTCTGTTTGAGTTTGTAATGATGATTTATTGATCGATCAGAAAATTTACAAAAGATTATTAGGAGACAATGGGGCTGGTAGTTATTTTTAAAATTTCCTTCAAATGCACACAAAGAACTTACAAAACAGTACAGAGAGAGTTAGAAGGCTCAGATAGGGGGATGATTCTCCTGATAACAGCACAAAAAAGTATTTTTAAAAAGCCTGCAACCCTGGAAATGCATAGAATAATCTAAATACAGGCCCTATGGGTGAGAATCTGCCATTATTTCGATTTTATCCAATCTGTAAAACTAATTAAAAACAAAAACATCATCCTCTTTAGAGATAAGCAAGTATCCTAATGGGTCTACTCAGTTTGGAAGTTAGTTTTCTAAACAGTGAAGCTTATTAAACACAAAAATTGCAAATCTAAATGTTACTATAAACATTTTACATTCACATTTTTCTAATCTATATTAAAGCTGCAATGATTATTCAATTAGTTGTGAATTAATCGCCAACTATTTTGATAATCAGTTAAGTAGCTTTTTAAAAAGAGGATTCTTAAATGTGAATCTATTCTGGTTTCTTCCCTCCTTCATGACAGTAAACGCAACATATTTGCATTGTGGACAAAACAAAACATTTGTTATTTGGGATTTGGAAACACTGATTGACAGCCAATGGTTAATAGAGAAAATAACTGACAGAACATTCATTGATTGCAGCACTAATTTATATGAATTATTGTAAATTTTTGCCAAATTTCTGTGTGTTTTCTTCCATTTCCTTAGATTTTTAAAAGTGTTTATGCTGTAAATAAATGGGAAGCAAGAGAAAAGTCAACATTATTTGGCTCAAGCGTGCTTTTTACACTATTTTGTTCTGGAACAAAGTGTCTGAACCACTATTTGATGGATTAGAACTTAAATTTGCAGAGAAATTAAAAAATCTTATAGGGTTAATCATAAAGACTTCATAAGTTTTAATCAATAAGAGCAGCAAAAATTCAGTGACAAATTAAGCCAAATCCAAAGCAGCACAGATTTTTGCTCAGAGCATGAAAAGCCTTGTATGCAAATGTTTTTTCTTAAATTTTTTGAACAAATTATTCAACTTTAAACTCAAAAAAATGTTAGACTGTAACCTGTTCAGCTACAGTAAATGTATAATACTCTGTTTGACTACACTATGTTCATTGTATCATTCATGACAAAGTCTGACTGTTTAGTGACTAATTGTTTCTCAACTATGATTACAGTCGACCGAAATGATTTTTTTCTTCCACAAACACGCCCTGTACCCACCCATATTTACATCTACGAGCTGTGTCACTTCCTTTCAGACCAGATAATTACATGGTGGCTTAAAAATAAAAAAGAAACACAAAGGTTTGTTGTTGTGTCTCCCCCTTGGTCTACAGCAGGTATATTTTCAGGAAAATGATGTGGTCATGCCTCAGAGAAAGAACCTGCCCCTTGTCTTTGCTTGGATGCAAAGACCTTTCTTTCTGCTGTATGCGGGATACTAAAATAGCAGCACAAGCTTCCTGCAGTATAAACACAGGAAAATATACCGACTGGCCCTGCAATGTGCCGGCCAGTTTAGAATAAAGGCCAAAGCACAGGGAAGATCCCAGGAGGGCAAAGAAGAAAAAAACACACCGAGGTCCATTTAAAGAAATAATAAATGCCCCCAGCTTGACTCATGCAACAAGGAAACTCCACAAAACTGCTGCTTCTAAAGGGTTTTCCTCTCACGAACAGTCTTGAAGTAGGAATTTATGAATTATGATTGCAGGGATAAAGTCTTGAAACAAGGTTACAGCTTGCTTGAACTTGCAATGACCAATTTTTTTGGCCTCCTGGGGACAGTTGTGAATGCCACACCAGCATATAATTAGCTGCCTTTTACATAATAGGGCAAGCAACTGTTTACTAGTTACTAGGGATCAGCTCTACAAGCTTCAAAAGATAGCAAAATCCTGTACAGGGGGTCCTCGACTTACGTTGGAGGTCCTTTCCTACGGTTTGTCATAAGTTGATTTTCGCCGTAAGTTGAAAATCCGGTGAAAATGTAAACAAAGCCGTTACGTGCATCATGTTATCGATCAGTTCTTCAGAAAAGTCATGAATACCAGTGATTTTTATGCATATATGAGTCATTTTTCAAGAAGAAAACAGAATATTGTAACGGACTGATATTGTTGTGGATCTTGAGGATTCAATGTTTAATTCTCTTTTCTGTTATTTGACAAGTAATTTTATTTTATTTATTATTTACTTTTCAGTTCTTAATATACATAATTTTTCTTTCAAATAATAGCAAATTTCTGTATACTCATGACCTTTTGCTGAGTTGAATAGGGTCAAATGTAGACAAATTTTACAGTCAAATGTTGCAAAGAGCAAATTACATTTACTGGTTATTATCTGTAATTTAACATACCAAAGACAACCTGTAAAATAACAGTAAATTGTTACATTAAAACCTGTTAATAAATGTTCATTATTTACAGTGTGGTGAACCAGAACAGTAAAGATGTGAGCCAAACAGCTAAACATGGAGCTCTGCAGGTGCTCTGTGAGTTCATCTTTAGGTTATTTCACACGACTATTATTAAACTGTCAGATTTTGCTGCTTTAATCACGACCTGCTTGTTAATAAAACCTAATTCCTTATTGCAAGACAAACATGAAATTTGTAAATCCTGTGAAACTGCTCCGTGTAAATGTTTATCTGAGCGCTGAGGTGTTGATGCGCTGCTTCGTGTGAGTTGTGGTTTGCTGGTGTTAAAACATTCATTATGTGGTCAGGAGGAGGTCGGTGTTTACTCAGATCCCAAACTTTCAAACCAAACTCGCTGAGCTGTTCCCATGGACATGAAGGTTTGTTGTGGAGCTCGTCACCTGATGCAAAACGCACATCTGGTCCTCTTGGGTCATCTAGAAGTCCCTAAACTAACACGCCAAACACCCCCGGTCCAGTTTAAATATTATCACGGGTCGAAGGAATGAGCAGAAAGCTGGCCGAGAGTCTGGGAGTGGGTTGTGTGTTTAGACATGTGCATTCCTTTGTGCGGAGGGATTTTTTTTGCATCTTAAATCTCTTAGCAGCAGCTGGACAAAAGGAAAAGGGAAGGGCTGAGAGCTGTTTTTCAAGCCGCTAAAATATGAGGAGTCGTGACACGGCACATTTCCATTTAATCCTGGTGCAGTAGTTTATCTTTCGGTGCATCGTTTGTAAATCCACGTTTGTCTGCCGGCTGTGAGGTCCACTGATGGAAGATGTGCTCAGATTCTTTAAACTGAAAATTCAAATGTATATAAATGCTCCCATGTAAGTCAGACATGAAAGAGTCTTTTTACTTCGCCAAGGAACGCAGTGGAGTTATGTGATAATCGGCGTAGGTTTGTCTGTCTGTCAGTCTGTCTGTTAGCAACATTATTCAAAAACAGACTAACGGATTTGGATGAAACTTTCAAGGAAGGTCAGAAATGACACAAGGACCAAGTGATCAGATTTTGGCAGTGATGCGGCTTACAGTCTGGATCCACGGATTTGTTAAAGATTTGTGTATCATTGTGAGACAGCGGCATGGTGTCACTGTAACTATGACAACAAGTGCACGCTACGTCAGCTGCCTGCTGATGATCACATGATTACAATCTTACTACAAATCCACCGTTGTGGACTTATTCGTTGGAAATGATACAATTACTCAGCAGCCTTGGCGGAGTACTGCGCTCTCATGTACTATTTGCATGGGATTAGTAGTACCTGGGGATCTCTGGTAATCTGTGATTTACTCCTCTACGTCTGTGTTTCTTGCAGTGCATTCACACGGGATAAGCGAAGTCTGTATTTTACTAGAATTTACTGACATTACAGCCCGGATATGATGTCAAATCTGTACACGTGGCAACATCTGCTGTTGTCGCTGTTGTTGTAGTTGTCATGGCCACAATAAATATGTCAGAGCAACAACGTGACTTGAGAGCAGTGGGCAGCGTTGTCGGGATAACGGGCCGTTGGGGCATTTGTATTAAGCCTGTTGAACGATATGCATACCGCACTCTGCTACACATGTCATCCATCTCAATATCCGTTGAAATTTCCCTCTTCTTGTTGATCTAATTTTTCCATTTCTGCGAATGGTCCATAGGCCTGTTGTTTATCGGCCTACTCCTGCATTTGCACCTAATTGCAGCCTTCATAATTCAACCAGGAAAGTGGTAGAAAAAGGCATGCAATAAACAAAAAAACAAGAACTAAAATACTCCCCAATCACTGACATGTAGATTCGCATGGGTCTAGTATTATCACAGGACGTCGGTGTTTGGTGAAATATGGTAGGGAATTTGTGGTAGAATTCTTACTTTACAAATTACAGATATGGCGCATTCACACGGGATTAAGATCACAGACATCCTCCACAATTATTGCAAATTACCAGAGGTCCCGAGGTAATACTAATCCCATGCGAATAGGGCTTCTGAGTGCTTTTCTTCTTTTGTAAAATTCTATCAAAGAAGCCAATAGCCAAAAAAGTATTTGGACTATAAAAAGGCATTATGAGCATCTATTTTGTGTGTAAAATTTCTACATATTCACTCCATGTCTTAGATGAATGCAGTGGAGTAGAAAGCCCAACGTTTCCTTTTGAAATTCTCTGAAGTGGAAGCATGGAGCGGTTAATGATGGGAATATAACTACCAAGTTAAGCACAAGTATGTCAAAATTGTGCATAAGTGAATGTATTTCAGTTTTCTTTTATCTTTGGTGGTCCTTTCAGATCTCTGGATGTCTTACATGCTGATTTAGAGGTTGACGTCAGTTTTAAGCTGCCTGTCTGGCCCATAAACGCTCGTATCTGTTGAAGAAAAGCAGCTCAGTACAAAGAGCAGATAAGAGGCGGTCAGAGCCACGAGCGTCGAGCCTGACATGTTTCTGTCGACGTGAAGTCCCTGCTGTCGGTCGGGCAAATATATTTCAGCTGAAGTTTAAATCCTTTAGATCTACAGTGCTGTAATCAGAAGTGTTCACTGCAGAACCGAAAGGTCGCCGTCTGGATGTTTTTTATTGACAACAGCGAGAGCGAAGACACGACCAGTGCAGCTTCATAATGCGGTTACATAACCGGGCGGATGTGGATGCATGGTGTTATGGCAATGCCGCCTCGAAGCCACAACTGTCCTGAAGTCTGGGAACTTCACCGGTCTTTAACAAGCAAAATGATTTAATATTATAATCTCATTTGGAACAAAAGACGCCACCGGCTGCCACAGTCGGAGGAGACCGGAATTCATTTATTCATCTATTAGCTGCCAAAAAGTCACAGACAGGTCATTATTCAGCAACCAGGAAAACAAAAAACATACCCAACCATGACACCAGACAAACTACGTAATAAACAAATCTAAATCCAGATCTAACATGTAACAGCAGGATGAGGCACATTGCATATACAGCTGGTAATTATATTAATATTTCAAACATTCATGCCTTAGAGCAAACAGCCTCTTCTTACGAAAGGTTACGTACAGTTAAGAGGAAGCAGGTGATCCTCAGGACATGTATATATTCATAACAGGAACAAGATGAATATTTTAACACTGTAAATATGTAAATAAATAGCATCAAAGCCTTTCAATGCATGAGGCAGCTACTGCAGGAAGATGATTTACAATAAATATGATGCAAATGCAGCACAGATGCCAGCAGTATAGAGTGTACAGAGCGTATAAAAGGTATTTACCCCTTTGGAGGTTTTCCTTTTTATTGCTTTTCAATAAAAGGGTGAAACTACCAATGGAGGTGAATAGTTTTGGCTACGCTGAAGGTTTCTAAGGAGGCAGTGCAGTGCTCTAAAAGACTTTGACTTTACTATTGCAGCAACACATCATCAGTAGGGTAAAACTAACCTGTTTCACAACGGTCTGAACCAGGGGTGTCAAACATGTGGCCCGCGGGCCAAAACCGGCCCTCCAGAGGGTCCAATACGGCCCGCCAGATGACTTTACAAAGTGTAAAAATTACAGAAAAGACATTAATTATAAATTTAAAAATAATTTCGACCTTTAGTAATTTATAGCAACAGAGGCTGTTTGGGATCTTAATCCTCTGCAAATTTGCAGTGCACATAATTTGTAAAGTGAAAATTCCACTGGAAATTATCAACCATGTTACGCACAAACACAGAGGTCCATCATAATATAAGTCACTAGTGAATTATCGAGTTTCTGAATTGGGGTTGTTCTTCTCTTTATGTTATTTTGCTTTTATTTCAAGGTTTTTTGTTTTCTCCGCAGCTTTCTTCTACCTTCAAATTACAGAGGCTGCATTGACAATTCTAAATAAAAGTTTGGACAACATTTTGGGTACAAATTCAGGAGGCTCGTGTTGCAAAACAGCATGAAGAAAATTTGAAGGCTGAAGACATTTTACTGTCTTTCAACAGGCTCTAAAGTTATTATGTGGTGACATTTTAGTGTCATTTCAGCAGATAAGGTTAGTACACTCAATTTAAAAAAAACAAATGCAATCACAAAGCAACATGAGACTTTTCTGTCTATAACTATTTTTTTGGGCAATAACAGAAATGTAGAAGAGTTATTCTGTACAAATTCAAGCATAGTTTGTCCTACAGTTTGGTATGTTGACCATAATTCCCTACCTGTACATGGGAAAGGTGTATATAGACTTAACTATATGTTTATATCTATCCTTTTTGCATTTCTTGTCTTGTTTCTTACTTCATTTGCTTCTGTAACACGAGTCCTCGTCTTGTCCTGAGCAAATCGGGCCTCAGATGTATTTTAATCGTAAAAATAAAAGCTGCTCGTGGCGTCTAAGCTGGAAACTTTCTCCTGTGACCTGCTGCTGCCCCAGATATCTATCAAACCGTCTCTTTTGGTCTGCCGTCGCTCAGAGAATAAAAGAGCATAGACATACATCTACAACCCACTTATGGAGCTTGTAGGACAATCGATCCACACGGTATGAAGGCGGCCTCAACACTTGCCAGCACAGTTTCTGCCACACAGCTCCTGCGTCCTGTTTATTTCTGAGACAAAGTGTCAGGAAAAGGCCTCCACGCTCCGAGCCTCAGCGCCGGCGTTTCCCTGGAGAGCTGCAGCTGTTGTGGAGGAGAGTCGGACTATTTCTGTAGCGTCCTCGACAGCCTCGCAGAGAAGAGATGCCTCGATCACCATGAGGTAATTACACGCTTTATGTGGCAGGGGAACAATTACTGAAGTTCGTCAGCAGCTCACTGTGCAGCCGCGAGTCAGCAGGTCTGAGGTCACTTAATGTAATTAACCGTTCGTGCACGGAGAGTTTCACAGTGTGTTTGTTGACGTCTGAAGTCGGGTCACTTGATGGCGATACGGTTTGCAGTCCCCTGATTGATCCACAACTTCAGATCACAGTAATTTAATTAAAATTTAATGAGTCAGCTGCTTGAGTTCAGTTGTTGGATCTCCTGTCCTTGATGCTTGTTTTCTAGCATTAGCAAAGGCGTATAAATAAACAGGAAATAAACAGGTTTATGAGCAGAAACTGGACTTTATATACAGAGTAAACATGCGTGTGCTGAGCTTTGTGCTGCACAGGATGAAATACGGTCATAAGTTCAATCATATTAAGATGAAAAACAGCCGACTGAGGCTGTCTGACTTTATAGAGTCGCTGGCGTCCACAAGGGAGGAAAAGACAACAGGAATCATTCAGCGAACCTTCGACCATGAAGGAGGACAGATTTTATGAGCTGCTAATTAGAATTCCGAGGATGAACGTCAGTAATGAAGTTATCAGAGGCTGCAGTCATGTTTCATGTCGTCTGACTGTTCATACTGCAGCTGCACACGTCAGCTGATGAACACTAAAATGAACTCACTTTGTCTTTTGATGTTTTCATTACGCTCCAGTCATCAGTAGAGATCAGTAAATCTTCCAAGTCATGCTGAAGGACGGAGTCTGTCAGCAGATATGTTAGAATGTGTATGAGAGCGGCCAGAAATACGAGGTAACAGCAGCTTACAATGTAACAGGATATTCAGAAAGTTATGACAAATGTATGTGCAGCTCTGGAAAGCTGGTTCAGCCGTATATTATGAATTATGTAACAGTGTAGGGTGGTGAACAGTCTGTGCTGAGCTGGAAATGGAAGGACACGATGTGCTGCGGCAGAGAAACTCAAAAGTTTGCACAAAAATGAATCATTTTTCTAAAGTATGCGTCACCTTTTTTATGTTTTTACATTTTAATTTAATCAGTTTGACTTTTTTGGACAAGAATGTACAAAAAGACTCTTTCGTGTCAAAGTGAAAATAGATTTCAACAAAGTTCAACTAATTTGGCTTATTTTGACAAAAATGTACAAAAAAGTATTTTGTGTCAAAGCGAAAACAGATTTCTACAAAGTAATATCAGGTCAACATTTAAACAGTAAAATAAAATGGCTACACAGTTTATGTATCTATGTTTATTTACTTAATTTGGCATTTTTGACAACAACGTACAATAAAGACTCTTTAATGTCAAAGTAAAAACAGATTTCTGCAAAATAAAGTCAATTAAAAATATAAAATGTGAAATAATTTGGCTGCACACTTTTATGTATTTCTTCTTAATTTAACCAATTTGGCTTTTTTTTTTTTTTTAAACAAGATTATGCAAAAAGACTCTTTCATGTCAAAGTAAAAAGATAAAATAAAAGATTCCTACAAAGTAATGTTATTACCGACAATGCAACATGTAAAATAAGTTGGCTGTACCTTTTACATTTTAGATTTTTAATGTATAAATTAACAGTTTTTTAAAAATGTGGACACAGTGTGTCATTTTTTCTTTTTCTATTTAATTATGTATCCAAATAAGAAGTTCATACACACATTTATTTACAGCAATGGATGAAAACGCATCCACTGAGGCAAAAAGTTCATATCTAAAACATTATTTAAGCCCCTAGAATGTGACTTAAACAGGATATATTTAAATTCAAATTCAAGTCATATTCGCTTCAGAATAGAATAATTACCGCCTTAAATTTCTTGTACTAGATGATTTATGATCAGCACATTGGAGAGCACTTTTGATTCTGAATCTAAGTCATCTCCTTGTTTTTACTCCTTTCCTGCTGTAACTTTGATGACAGCATGACTGTTTTTTTTAAAGCTGTTACCCCTTCTTTATATGCCGTACACTCCAATGAAGGTAGTATATTGTGCATTATGTCTTAGAAACGTCAACTCAATAGAACAGTTTGATGGAGTGCTTTGAAAGGATATTTGATATGGAAAACTCACTTGATTTGAAAAAATTGCAAACCGGGCTTCATTAACCCTTAGATGCATAAGTGTGTCAAAAATTACTCGGTGAGGCCGTTTTCTTGCAATATCTTTGTAATGAAAAGTTTTTCTCATTTCATATTCCAGCTATTCCTCAAAAAAACATGTTTTGATATCATTCCATTTAAATGTTTAAGTTACCTTTTATAGTTTTAAAGAAATTGTAATATTTGTATTACTACCCCAAGCTGTTTATCACTGATAATATCATAAAAGAGGTGATGAAGTGAACAAACTTGGAGGGACGGAGAGCAGCAACAGCTGGAAGAAAAGAGTGGAAAAACGTCAACAAAATGGATGTTGACATTCTTCTCTTGCTTTTCTGTGTAATATTCTTCTTTTTCAATTATCAAAATGTTCAAAATGTGTTATAAAGTGAAAAATAAGAACATGAAATCATTCTTTGCAGACAAAAGTATAATACAAACAGTAATAGAAATGATTATTCTTAACCAAAATGACAAAAAATGTACTAAAAACCCATTGGTTCTTATGCGGGTCATTGTTGGCCCACTAATGGAAGAGTCTAGGGTCCAATCACTCCTGCATCTAAGGGTTAAAAGTGAAATGACTGACAGACGTGGACATAAATTTGCATAAAGTTCTGTCTGACTGCACTTTTTTCAGTCAGCTTTAGAAGATAATTGAAGCACCTATTGTGTTGAACAAATGAATAATATGATTTCAGGATAAAATCGCACATTTCTGTTCTCATATTACCTTGAACTTACTGCCACAGTCAAACTTAAGATTCAGGACCACCACCTCTATGCCCAGAGACTTTCTTTTTCTTTCTTACTGCGGCGTCGTCATTCATAAAACACGGGCGAGCTGCTTCAAAGGTTGTGCCTGCAGAGATTATGAAATGTGACACCGGTACATTGTCTGGGCTGCAGGCTCCGTTGACAGTGATTCGACTGTGCAGCACATCAAAAGGGCCTCGTCTGGTCATCCTGTGAACTTCACACACTCTGTACAAAAGAAAGAAAAAAAGAAAGCATGGTCGGAGGGTGATAAAACTCTGTATGAGGGATTTATGAAGGAAGAACTACTTTGCGTCCATTTTTTTGGCTTTTTTTTAACAATCACACTCTCGCATTTTATTCATAAACACACCCTGCTTTTGTTTTGAAGGGCAGAAATTAAACTGATACAGGAGAATATTGGCAATAAACATGATTTTAGTGGTTTTCTGTTTGTGTTAAAAGCAGAAGAACTTAAATCAAGAGCTCCGATAAGTCGCTTAAACACCAAACAAATGTGCAGAACTACCTCGCGGCAGACGAGCAGTATCTCTCAATGGCATCTTCCAGCTTTCGTGCCTGCAGATGCACTTCAGGAGGATTGATGCCCGACATGGAAAAGCTAAAGGGAATTTCACAGGTGCCTGAATTCCTGAACTCCCGCGGGGGAAACTCCAGACCGTCTGGACCGTGACATTCCTCCTGCAGCATGTGGACGATTCATTTCCCCTGACTAAAGAGGCTCGCCTGCAGCCCTCAGATACCACCGTTGATTCGTCAGCAGCGGGCGAAGGGTCGGTCAGCGGGTTAGAGGTCGACTCTCAGGCAGCCGAGGTCGTGGAGGTCCGTGGTGGAAAGATCGGCGTCCGTCTCCTCAAAGAATTTCCTTCTGTCTGAATGAAAGCGCCACTCGATCTGCATGTGTGGGTTGTTTCAAAGTCCTAATCTGCAAATCTGTCAATGCGCTGGCTTTTTGATGTTTTTGTTCGATACTTTGTGAATTCATTGCTTTACGGAAAGTACATGAAAAGAGCCGCAGAAGTACAGTGACCTCAAGATCTTTCATGATGTCAGTAATCCCAATTTTGAAGAACAAAATCTAAAACTATGAGGGTCCCCAATCTTGGTTTTGAATTGTGTTTGAACAAATAAATTTCTCAAGCAGTTAACAGTCAAAAAAACCTACACAGAGTTATTTGTGTTTACTGGCTAGCAGGAAAATAATGCGACTGAATAAATCAAACGCGGGAAGAACATCATGCAAACACATCCTTCAAACTCAAAGTGTAATGAATCCCAGCTTGAATCTTTGAGGAAAATGTGTTCACACTCCACAGCCAACACACTGCTACTCCCTTTCAACAAACCTGGAATTTACCTGCCACAGCTGCTACGTAAAAAACTTCAATTTGACCTTTTAAACCCACAAAGATCGAGACTTTTTTCAGCTCACGGTCATCGTTTTGGGTGCTCAGGGCCGATTGCATTGCACAGATTTTACGCTCCGTATGCAGACACATTCCTACATGTCAGCTTAGATCCAGCTTCTAAACGCAGGACAGGCCGTAACCTGTTCACAGCCCTGCTGACATCCCTCACTGAGCAGTAACACAATCGCTCACACTCAACCGGCTTTGTTCCACGCAGAAATCAATTATGAAATGCCTGTAAATCCCTGTTTTAAGCTTTAAACCTGTTATCTCGACTAGTTCTTCTGGCTAGTTTTTTCTCTTCTTTTTCCGTCTACTTAGAAAGAATCACTTGTAAACACCAACATTATTTACAGGAGCTTCGCTTGGATGAATCCCAAAACTCAGAGGTTTACTAAGCAGAGGAACAGCACACAAACAAACCCCCCGACTGCTCTGTAGGTTCTTCAGTGTTTGATTCCTTCGGTAAAAGCCTCCTGCAGGTAGAGACACGCTGAGCCAACGTTCAGGTTAAACATTTAAAAGATGCTCTGAACAATAGCAGAGGATTTACACGACAAATAAACATTGTATTGTGTCGCTGTGCTTTTTACTCACAGGTCTTTGTGCAGGCATGTGCAGTATGAAGTGCAGGCAGTTTGAATACTTCAGTGATGAGAATCTAAATGTCACAGTATTGTATGCGTATAAATACACTATATATACTATCTGCAGGAAAATTGGCTGTTTAACAGGAAGAAGACTTTCAGATTTCTATCACATGATGCAATAGCAGATTGAACACAGCAAATATTTGAATATATTGTCACACATAGAGAATATTTAACACATCAAAAGATTTCTAACAAGTGATTTACACATGCAGTTATTCACATTTTCTGCTTTTATATTTTCTGATTTTTATTTGCTGTTGTTATCTTGAATTTTTCTTAGGATTAATAAAGTATCTATCTATCTATCTATCTATCTATCTATCTATCTATCTATCTATCTATCTATCTATCTATCTATCTATCTATCTATCTATCTATCTATCTATCTATCATGACGTATATTTTGTCATTATTAGTTTGCTTTCACTTTTTTTGAAATAATCATATTTTCTACTAGTTATGGCTAAAATATTATAGGTATTTTATCACTTGGATTTTTCAATTTGTGTCCATACTTGCCTCCTATCTTTTTCTTCTGAAAATCCCTGAATTTTTGTTACACGACTGTTGGTTGCAGCTGAGTCACTAATGGCTTCTAGGATGCACCAAGGAGATCAGAATTTTTTTCTTTTTTACAGGATCTTGTTGCTACAAATGGTTTATTTGTGGAGCAATGTAAAATGATGCACATAAATGTGATTTTGATGAAATATCATGGTTTTAAACTTAGTTTTTAGGCTACTTAACTCAGTGAAACTTCATATCAAATGATTTGTTCAAAGGACCCTTAGAAAGTTAAAAATCTGACAAATTTTCCAGTTTTTACAGTTTCTTGCTCTGATGAATGAATGAATTTTGGCTCATTTTTGACAATGATATGCCGTTCAAACCTACCAGCAGGTCATGCAACGCAGCACTGGACATTATAAGCAAGTATATTGTAAATGTGAATTATTACGCTTTATTTGCAAACAAAAATAACTTCTCTGAAGACATATTTTGTATTATTCAGCAAACAATATTGTTCTTTCACTTCGACTAATGGGTTAATTAATAATCGCTTAAAGCTGCTCATAACTACAGTATGAGGTATTATATTAATAATACAGTTTGAATGATTGTATATTACTAACTTTAGGGCTTAATTTTGGTTTAAGACATTTTAAATTGGCAATGTAAGACATACAAAAGTAATAAACAGCTTCCTAAATAAAAAAAAACCCAAATGTATAGCGCCAACTGAATGCATTTTAAAGACATGTACACACAAAATTCCATATTGTGAGATAAATCTGCATTTATGTTGTAAAATATATGTGCATATCTGTAAAAATATATATTGGACATCCATTGAAAGAGACATTTGCACGATTTTGCAATGTACATGAGGATCCCCAGTTGGTGAGAGATGTACAGTAGATACTAAAGGCTGTATATATGTCAGATTTTTACATTTTGAAGCATTTTTTTTTGTTGCTACATGAAGCTGTGTCCCTGAATTACATCCACACAACAGTGAACAGATTGTAAATTATACATCACTAACAACCATTATCTCATTTTGCAGCAAACACTTCCTGTGGTGAGGAATTTGGCCACAAATTTCAGGATTCTCATCCCATCAAAGCGCTTTATAGTAGCAGAAATTAAATAAAAACTCCAATTACAGGTGCTGTTTTAGGGCAAAAAGCTAGTCAGAACAACACCATATATTTATATATTCAGAAAGCGGTGTAAACATCATTCTTACACCAAAAAGAAACTGACCTTTTTTTTTCTTCCCCCCACCCCTGCTGCCATATGTTTATGGTCAGCTTCCCTACATTCCCACATTAAATGACAAGTGGGAAATTCCCACTCCAGCATCTCCTCAAAAGAGCAGCAAATTTGAAACACATCATCTACTTTAACAGCCCCGCTATTTTCAGAGGAGGAATCTGGTCCTCTCTGTGGGCGATCCAGAAGCTATCAAAGCCTCAGCGTGCGCGACAGATGCATGAGATGTTTGGGTGCCAAATGACTCTTGTTATTTTTGTTGTTCTGCGGTCGCTGCCAGCCTCGTGGAATGATAATAAAGGGTTGTCTGATGAGTTCTACGCCAGCCGGTTTGGCTGAATGTGGCGTTCTATCAGAGTGCAGTGGAGTTCGAACGACACTAATTATTTGGCATCGCGCTCGCATTTTGCCTTTCTGGCTGATGGCTGCTGACAGACATGTTGGATGTGGTGGGGAAACAAACTCATGACCCCCTCTTGATGTGGGATCGTGTACAGATTCCTGCCACGGAGATATGAATGAACTTTCTATTGGTGGTCTGGTTCTAAGGAGAACATGAGGACAAATGGAGGACAGGGACCGAACACATGGAGGTTCACATTCCTTTTCTGCCCCTCAACTTGTTGGCTTGTAGAACTCTTGTTTGACACAAGATACGGCATCAAAAGCTACAGTAACCATAACCACACTTTTTCCTTCTCTTGCCTTACTTTGGTGTCAAACTTCTAACAAATTTCACACTTCCTGTGAACGTTTAAAGCTACTGCATTGTCATGTGTCATCCAGACGGTTCTTTTACTTCATGGAAATCTCTGCAGCATTTAAAAAAAACTTCTAAAGTCAGTTTAAACCCGCTTTAGTGAGTCTGTTTAGTCAAAATAAGCCTTTGGTACATTGTTGACAGTGGCTAAACGGCAATAAATGTAATAGCTGGGTAATAGCAAATTAAACTAGTTTAAAATTGCCTATTCCATCTGACACCAGTTGCTCTGTCTCTTGTATTATTTTTACTGTTTGATTAATGTGTATTTTGTGTATATTTATGTCTGTATGGTGTCTTTAAGTTCGGAGAAAAGGTGCCTTCAAATAAAATCTAATATTATTATTATAAACTTTTACAAATTTGTTCTTTTACAGTGTGTGACTATAAGATTTCATTGTTTTATCATATTTATATCAGCTAAAAAAACATATATTTTACAGATATTAGCCAGTATTTTTACTCTTTTTACCATTTGAACAGTTTTTTTTTCTGGCACTCTTGCTGCCAGATTTTCACAGTTTTTGCACAGATTTTTTTGTTCCAGTTGACATCTAAGGTCTAAATTCAATGTCAGAAGAAAAATCTTCAAGTGAGCCAATGATAAAATCTGACGACATGAACATTCTCATGTCTTAAGCATGAGAATCTTTATGTCGCTTCTATCTATACTATGATGTGAATGTGGATAAACATAAACTAAACAGCTTTACAACAAAACCTCCATTGGTGCACAACAAACTCCCAGGAAGTTCATGTGTGTCAAGTACCAGCAGTGTAGTTTGAGTTACTGGGAACTGACTCTCCATCTTCTACTGTACCATGACAAAGCTAAAGTTTTTTACTGTAACACAAATGGAATCCGAACCACAAGCACAAATGAACAGCTTGACTCTGACTCTAATAGATAGTCTGTGGGTTTGGAAGCTGGGTTTGACCCGCGGAAAGTGCTGCGTATGTAGTTAACATCAGCATGTGAGAGGGCCGCCGTCCAACCCGCCAGTTGTGTAACAGCAGCCTCGGAGCTGCGGCGAAGCTCAATTTGGAGGGTATGGAAGCGGTTTCCTCCCAAAGAACGAGGGTGGATCCCGTCAAGAACTTACAAATTGGACGTTCGCTTTAGCTCAAAACTTGAGAAAAAAAAAAACATGAGGACAGAAAAAACGCGCCAGATTCCACACGGGAGGAAAATGTTTTGCATCATCTAATAATGCGAAGCCATAATGCTTGTCAGACGAATAAATGATGCTGCGGAATGTGAAAATCTGTTGTTTTCAGTGAAAATATACATGGGCCATGGAGACTAATCCCACAAGGTTGTTGCCTCTCCAAACTTCCCCGGCCCGAGTGTTGAGTTACAACAAAAGCATGTTTCTGCTGCCAAGACAGCCATCAAGGTTTTCAGCTCAGAGTTTATCGACTGTCATTAGAGCTTCACAGTTTTATGAACTATCAGGGGCCTCGTTGTCTCCTCACTCAGGCTGTAATGTTGGAGAAAATGAAAATTTCTCAGGAACCTTTAAGAAATCAACTGTCTTGTCACCCAGAAATTACACTGCCAGTTACACTGTGGAGTAGATATAATTGCTGCCTACTTTACATTCATCGGAAATGTCTTTTTTCAAGTTGAGAAAGTGCACAGAAGCTGTAAGAAGTGGTTGGTGTTAGTGTATGAACTGCAGGAGTTTTACACTGGGGACTGAACTTCACCTCTTCCGTGTGGTTTCGGTTACAATTCAGGAAAAGATTTAAGTGTTTATGTGTGTTAAGCGCCTGCAATGAATAATCAGAGACTATTTCATCTCACATGTTCAATATTGTAGATTCTGAGAAATAACAGTCAGACCTTTATCTTTATTAGTTCCTGAGATATTGTCGCTTAAACAACCTCAAATTTTAATGTGCGAAAAATTGTGTTGAAAGAAGGTTGTGGTAGTTTTGGTTCAAAGAAATATCCCAGAAAATATTTAATATTGCAAGCTAAAATTTCACAAATATCTTATCAATTTATATAGATTATGATGAGAAAGTTCCAAGTGAATCAGACATGATCAAGCAGACAGTAAAACATTTGAAAAACTTTACCATTTTAGATGGAAGGAGATTAAAAACACCCTAAATTAATGCTAGAAATTCAATGAAAACTGTCAGCATGTGCAGTGGTCAGCTAGGGTCTGCTGCAGCTTCTACTTAAAGATGTAAAGTGATGGAAGTGATGACAGTTTCAGAGATTATTGGAGGGAATTCCCATCGATTGCTGCAGCAAAGCGAAAGGAATTCCAGCCAAAGACAGTGCGAACCTTGGGGATAGAGAGTGTTATGAAATCACTGGACCTCAGGTGGAAGTTGTTATGGGAGGAGTGTAGGAGGTTGGAGAGGTACTGAGGTGTCTTCCCTGATAGGGGCTTGTAGATGACTAAAAGCTTTTGGTCTCCACCAACAAAATGCTTCACTCTGTCGCTAATTTTGCTTATTTTGCACTGAGCAGGTTGATTGAATGTTATCAGAGGACTGAGAGTGAATCAAGATGTAAAAATTGATTGAAACAATGAGCTAAAAGACACCAAAACTTTTCATAGAGCTGAAGGGAGCTGCTGCGGAGTTTTAATCCAAGTGTATCAAGTTGCTTTAACATCTTGCTTCCACTAAAACAAGTAGATATTTTAAGAAAGACAAGTCACAAATACAAAACATTTGACAACTTAAAATTCAAAATGAATTTCTGCATTGTGTCTACTTCCATAAGACCTTGCGTTTCTTTTAAAACATATTTGCTACTTATTAGTTAAATATAAGCATAATTTGTAGGAGAAAAGGTTGATTCTGCTGTTCTTTATCGTCTGATGCCACTAATGCCATTCCTGTAAGCTTAAGTTGTATTATTTGTGTAGTGCTAATTGCTAATGCTAACAAACAAGCACATTTATGTATATAGCACCCTTTTACACAGTGGTTATTCAGTGTTTCACAGGTAAAGGAAAGAAAAATATTAACAAATAAATGAATTCCAGTGCAGACAAGCTGAATAAAATGTCCTTAGATTTGTAGAATTCTGAAAATTTGACTGAAGCAGCTAAAAAACAAAAGCCTGTAAGAGATAAAGTCTACAATGCTAACAGGCTAAAGTGAGATGGTGATGGTGGTAAATGTTCTAACTTTATTTTGGTATTTTTGTCACTGTGACATTCATTTCAAAGCTGCTTCACAGAGCTGCAGACTGTTTCTCTTTAGACGGAATCTGAGTTTGTCTTTCAGCAAATATGCAGGTTTGTGTCAACAGCATACTTGCGGCCTCAGCTCAGACCATATCAAGGCTGAAGGAATTACACACTTCTGCTTAAATAACAGACCTCGCAGTCACCAGGTCACCTCAAAGGCATCACTTGAGTCGCTCGCCGAGTTAATATCCTTCACATGAAGTGCACACATGGCTGAATAGAGGGCCTCAGAATAGGAATAGCTGCTGCTGCGAGGCACAGGAAGAGAGCTGTTTTGCTAAGGCCTAAAGCTGGAGCTGCTTTTCCTCGGTGACGCTGGGGATCGGCCCAACCCAGAGCCCGATCACATCTGGTTCTGTTTAGGTTCGGTGTTTATTCCACGCGCCGTTCCAGCGGCTGTTTGTAATGCGTTCCTGCGTCCGAGGAGTCAACCGGGTCCCAAAGACGAGAGTTCAGCCATGAGATAGCAAAGTCGAAGCTCCCCCACCGTCCCTGAGGTTAAACTGGGTTTAATCTCCCTCATCCTAGGACGATAACATCTCGTCGGCAGTTTTTTAGTTATTATTTTCTGGTGGCTGCATGTTGCACAAAGGCAGGTGGTTGAGCTCTGCATGGAGACGGCATGCTTCCTCATTCAGCCAAAGCAATCAGGACCGCTGGCGGATAAAGCGACCAGTTAAAAGCAGGCTTTTGTTTTTAGGAGAAGAAAATTGCACCGTTAAGGACCTGAAATAGAAAAGTGGAGGCCGTGACACATATTCATTTCCACTGCCCCAAGACAGAAAGGAAGAAACAAAAAAAGAATTGAATAATGTTGCAGAGCGTTCCAGAGAGCTGTTAAACTTATTTTAGGACAAGTGTTGTTGGATACAGAAACCAGCACCATTTCCACTGCCGTTACCACCGTTTCCACTGCCATTATCGTTTCCAGCTCCGCCTCCAGCTCCAACCATATTCCCAGTCTGTTCAGCCTCCATTCAACACTCCCAGTAAACCGGTTTCCTGGCCCAGTTCATCACGGCCGCCACGCGGATCTCGCTGACAATCCTCAGGAAGTCGGTGACCTTCAGATCAGGAGCAGCAGGGACACAGTGAACCGATGTTCGAGGAAAAGCCGTAAACATATCTGCAGGCGAGGACTGTTTACAGAAGCCGGTGGCCTCCAGATCTGGTGCCAGGCAGACTGAAGACATCAAACAATAGTTTCACCACATATCGAGTTGTGGTGACAGAAACACGCCATTACAGGCCGCCAGTGGCAAGACTGTCGCTCTCTGTATAGTCTGATTTATGTTGTATCTGGAAACATGTTTTTTTGGCCACACTGACCAATGATCTTCTCTAAAGTGGATCCCTGAAAGATTTTATAAGTTCAACGAATTTATGTATCTGTCAGAAAGGTTTGAGATATTGTAGGATTTGTTCATAGTAATAGAAATGTAGAATATAACCAGCCTCATTCTTAAAATATAACTTTTTAAAAATGCACTTTTTTATGCAGTGAAAAAACAAAACAAGATGCAAACAGGGGAGTCTGAATAAGGCATAAGCTGCCCTGAAAACATAATTTGTGTCTCTTAAATATTGACAAACTATTTTCCCATGCATTTCCATTTTTTTCTGAGTCATTATCTTCATTGAGTAGAGAAACCGGTTGCATGCATGCTGGTGCAAAGTCATAAACTTCACTCACTTTAACTGAAATATCTACAAAAACTTTCATGATACCAGTTGCCATAAAACCCTAAGCCTCTGAAGAGCAAATAGAGCCGGAGGCGTCGGCTACTGTAAATGTGAGCCCCGATTGGAATATAGATAAACTAAATGTAGTGCTTTGTGAATGTCGTAGGTGTATCTAAAAGCAATGATGTAAAAGCATTGCAAAGGGTGTGTTTGCTGCACAGCTTAGGGACATGTCACTCAGTTCATGCACATTTTCTGTTAATCTTTGTTCACTTTTGCAATATTTTATGCATAATGGAGTCATTTTCCACAGTGTAAAAAGCTTAAATAGAGCAGATGTGGACGTAGATTTTCAGTTTTAGCTCCTGGAAGCTCACAAGACATCAAAGACTTTCATTAATGCACACGAGTAGAACAAAAACAAAGCGTGGCGGCCAGCAAGAATCGGTTTTCAGTCGGGACAGACAGACTAATGTGTGGAGGGAGGAGCTGATCTACAGGTGCTTTGAAGCCGACTTTGTGGCTCTGGAGGGGAGTTGAGAGTTTGATCAGTGAAGTATTATATTGGTGGTGGAGGGAGACGCAGCACGAGATCACACAGTCAAAGCAAAGAGGTGAGGGACTCCCAGAGTGGAAATAAAGCAGCGGTTAATCATTGAACAATGTGTTTAGAGAGGAGAAACAGCAACTGGCCGCTGGATTAGTTCCATATTTGAGGTGTTTGAAAAATAAAACAGAGACAAGTCACATGTAAATTTTATGGTGTCCTCCCCTTTTAATGACATGGTGCTTTGTGAGTTCCCTCAGATGTTTAAAATTAACAATAAAAGTCTTTAAAATGTACCATAAAATACCATAATCGTATTTTATTTTAGAACAAGCACAGTCAACAGTATTGCAAATAAACAGTAGCATCCATGAGTATCATAAAAATTGGACTTTCCCATTAAAAAACTAGAGACATGTAGGAACTACATCCACCCAGTGTTTGGAGATGGTCTATCGAAATGAAAACAAATTAACTATTTTGGATTTTAGACTCTTGCAATGACTTAATACAAGATGTTTTATAAGTCCATTTCTGGACTGACAGAGTGGTTTGAATGCAGAAAGACGCTATATTTTTAATTATTGTTAATTTAAATCCGATTTATTTGTGGCTATAACCTGCATACAGCTGTGCATCCATCTCCACAGACATTACTGCTGTTTGAATTACCTGTAATTGTTTAGTTAACCATTTGTTCCTTTTAGCTAAATATTTATTATGTTTAGCTAACTATTTGTTGCATTTAGTGACTATTTATTCCTTAAACTACCTGTTTGCTTTTAGCTAATTATTTGGTACTTTTATCGGTTTCTTTTTCTTCTTCTTGTGATTATTATTATATACATGTTAAAATATGTACACAGTTGCAATGAACATAAGTTTTGAAAATAAAATCAAAGGTGTAAAATGTCAGGCCAGCACATAACGACAAAAAACCCCTGGAGGAACCTTTTTTAATCATGATAGATTTCTCCAGTTGCATCTTCCCTGAATCAAACCTTTAAAGGTTCCTCCAAGAAAAGCCCTAACCAAGAATTCACCCCGAAAATATCCTCGGGCTGTATAATAATTATTTCGCTGAAGCTAATTCCATCTCCAGTTTTAAATAGTGATTCAACAGATTAACTATTAACCTTTTAAACTATACTCATTTGAAAGAAGCTAAACATTATTAGCATGTTTCTGTCCACATACTGTCGTGACTAACTTGCCGCACCTGCAGCTAGTTAACACTAGTTGACCCATTTTCCTTAGTCTTTGCTTTTCTTCTGGCTTAAAATGAGACAAGATTCTTTTGGGAACCAGCAAACTTTGTTCCACATCATTAACATGAAAAAAACCCTCCCTGCTTTGAACTAGACATCCTGATATAGACAACAGGTATGTTTCACAGTGGGTTGCACACAAGGTGGGTGGTGATCCCACGGGTTACTGTTCCCCTTAATTAGCCCATTACTGGATGACAGAGAAACAGGCCGACCAGCAGGGGATTAATAGCTCACAAAATTCCCTTTGTTGATTGCTGTATCCCACCAACAACCATCCTGCCAGATACTGTAAAGCACATTTACGACGAAGGGCAAAGCAGTAAAGAAAAAGCCTTTAAAAACAAACAGTTAGCATGTTGTAATTACAGGCTGCCACACATTTATACGGCAGCTGAAATACAACAGCAGATTAGGTGTTAAATGCGATAACACCCAATCAGCTGGCAAGCACAAACAAGCAGCAGGCAGGTAAACATCCTTATGATGGTTGACCTCACCGCCCTGCTTAATCAGGACTTCCAGAAGAATCCGGATACTACTCAGGCATGACTGCAGCGAGAACATGTCGTCTCCTCATGTCTTGTCATGCAGATGTAAGAACACTCAAAGCTGCGTCACTGGGTTTAAAAAACGTTCAGAGCCAATCAGAATCCAGGATACCTGCTCAGTGATAGACACCTGACAAGCCTGCAGGCCTGACTCAGGTCCAGGAAGCAGTTCAATCATGCACGGGGAATGTACCCTCAGGTGTGTTTTTCTATTTTGAAATGGGAACCTTCCCCCTCGTGTGTTGTGCTTCATCGTAACTCAGTCGTGTGCCTGGGCTGTCCAAAGGCTTGGGCTTGTTTTAATGGAAAAATTGATGTAGCAGAGTCACAAACCAGTGTGTGAGCCAACACTAGGGCTCGATGTGGTCTGTTCAAACGCACTGGGACTTTAAAGTGAAAAAGCTAAGCATGTCGGACAGCAAAATGAGTCTGAAATTACACTACAAAGTGATGTAATGCTGCAGCCACAGAAAATGGGATTTTTTTTAATTGAAAATTAACCCTCAGAACCCTAAAACCCACCAGTGGGTTTGAAAGGCATGTTGTATGTAATTAATCGCTAACATTAGATAATTTATTAAAGCCAAACACTGTAAAAACTGAAAAATTTGGTGGATTTTCACCTTTGTGGTGGCCCTTGAGGAAATCATGAGTAATGTACAGTTGCGCCAGGAAAATTAACGAAACAGAAGAGTTAAATTGTGATATTTCATCAAAGTCGCTTTATTCTACACATCTTATTTAAATATCCAACAAAACAATAAACCTTTTTTGCCAGATTCTAGAAAAAAACAACTGAAAAGCCACAACTGACTCAGCGGTGACCAACAATCACATGGAAAAAATTTGTGGACTTTTCGGATGAACAAATATGAAAACAAATTCCAAAGACTGAGCAAAATTAAACATGCTGGAGCAATAGAATAAATGTGGCACGGCTCAACAACGATGTACAGAGGAGCAAGCTGTTAGCAAGTTGATGAAAGATACATTCTTCATGGTGAAATCTCTTTTGAAAGTTCGAAAACATTTAGTTTGTAGAGGTTATAAAATGCAAATATTTAAACGTGTAGCATGTGGAGCCACCATGCTTTGCCAGTATTAGTAAGTAGGATATATGGTGTTATAACTTTGTTAAACTGTACAGGAGATATTTTTGAGTTCTCTCTACTTCTAGCTCTAGTTGTGCTGTTTCCATAGACATGCAGGGCTTCATTTTGCAGTAAAAAATGAGTCAGGAGTCAGAAAACCAGCCAGGAACCGTTTAAGGTTTAGGGATTGAACAGCAGCCAACATTTACATTTTTAATTCCAACGTATTTATCCCTGGAAAGTCGAAGCTAATCTGCAGGATGATGATACGTCCTGATGGATGTGAAAACACCAGCAGGTTGTGGTTGGTATGCAGCGCGTTGTGGATGTTGTTTAGACAGAGAGACGAGCAGCTGCTGAGCCGGGCGAAGCTCCTGCACAGCGTGACTCACACAGAGCTCATTTCATCCACTTGGAGAATCATAATTCTTCAGTTTGCTCATTAGGTCTGACAAGCAGCCAGGAAACATCCACTCATGAGTCTGTTAATCGAGCTCCGTTGTCATGAACCTCATCTCGCCGAGCCTGTTGCTCGTTTGTACGAAGCACCAAAACATCCTGTGAAGTCGCTCAATGCGAAGATGTGACGTGACTCGTCCAAACGGGCCTTTTGGGAAATTTAAGTGAAACAAAATAAAGGGTAGGATCTCATGTGTGGAAAATGAAGTCCAGTCAAAGCCGGATTTATTTCTGAAGCACTTTAAACAAACATCAGAAGAAGTGTTTGACAAAGAACAAAGGCCTCAAGCGAAGATCAAAACCGGCGATAAAACCACAAGACAGAACAGGCACATCGCGGACTATCGAGCATGAAGAGTCAGGCTGTGTGAGTGAGCCTCTAAATGAATGAAAAGACCATCGTTTCCAGTCATTAGCTTTAGTTTTTTTTTTTGTACTAATAGAGGCACGCAGTGATGGAATTGCAGATTAAACAGGGAGTTCTATTTGTGTGGGTAATGACAGGTGAAATTACTGACGACAGCATCATCCCACGAATAAACCGAGTCCATCTGGAAACAAAAAAAGCCGAGCTTTTCCTCTTTATGTGTGTCTCCCTCCGTTTTAAAGCTAAAGAGGCTTCTGAAAGCTGACTATGAATAATTTAAAATGCAAACGCCCGATTCTGGTAACTTCATTGTTAGATGACATTTAGCGAATACAATTATCTGCCTACGCTGAACCGTATAAGCAAACTGAGCTAATAAAAACAGGATGATAAATGGTTTTATTTAAAGGCTTCTGACAAACAGAGCATTGTCATTCAGGACAGACAAAATATCAATGAATGCAGCTCTCGCATTTTACAGCTTGGTGCAGAATAACTTGCAATCTCACAATTAGAAAGTGTGTTTGGCTGTGAATAAGTGAACACCTGTTTGTGCTTCTTGCAAAAACCCAATGATATGTTCATTTGCTGTTGTCACAAAAGCAGAAAAGCCTTTAGTATCTCCAGTTAATATGATTAAATCCCTCTGGCACACAAAAACCCATCTCCCATGCGTGTATTTCCGGCCAAGAATTAATTTTTAGATACAAATATAAATATGTACAGCATGTCATGTGATTAGTGGATTCTACATTCATTTTGCTGCCAATAAATCCCCTTAAAAACCTGAAAATCATGAGTGTGTTTTCCACCTTTTAGTATTTTCTTACTTTTTTCAAGCTCACTGGTTTGTACTAAAAAAACTGGCGAGAAATACTTTTTTTTTTGGTGAGTTTTACACACAATTCTTTCCTAAAGGTGCTGGGAACTGCAGTTTTTAGCAAACATTTCCAAATAAAATGGAAATTTTCCACTTCGAGTCACTTTAAAGGGAGGAAACACTTGTGCAATCACTTATTTTACATTTTGTATTTTTTATTAATTGCCATTACATTGCAGAAATCAGTTTTCACTTTGACATGAAAGAGTCTTTTTTGGTAAATTTTGTAAAAAAAAACAAAACAAAAAACAACAACAACAAAAAACAACAACAACAACAAAACAAATTTAATTGAACATGGATCAAGATTGGAAACAAAAGGGGAAACTGACAGAGAGTGAATACTTTATTCAGACACTTCATATTTGACTGACTACAGTTAATCGCAATAAAGCAATATGTCTCCTATTGCCATGATGTTGCTCATTTAAAGCTACTTGAAATGTACATCCAGTGGCAGGCTTATTTTTGCATCCTACATTCATTAAGTTAGACTAGATGCAATGAAATTTTGCAAATTTGCTGGAAATTTTCAAATCTCATTCCGACCTGATGATGAAAACAACTCACTTTAGGGATATTTTTTCGGTGGAAACTTCAACAAAGTAGCTCGGATCTTGAGGGGTTAACCAGTCACCGCTGCTTGACCATCAGCATGATTCAGAAATTACAATAATAAATAAAAAACAGCATCATTCATAACATTTGTTGGGCTCCTGTGTGTCATTGTTGTGCAACACATCAGTTGAGCTCATATTTCAGCCCACTTGAACGAGTGAAATTCTACCTGAGGAGTACAACAAGCTCAAAGTGATGCGAGACCCTCGATCAGAGCTGAGCTACTTTGACCACACTTGTTTTTTATTGCCTGAGTCAATCTTGAGATTAGCGTCTGCTTTGAAGGCGGGGCAGGCAGCCAGCGAGCAGCCAGCCAGCGAGCAGCCAGAGCTGGTAACGCCGACTGAGCTCTCTCTGAAATATATCTGAGGCTGGCAGACACAGAGCAGCAGCAGCTGACGGTGACATCTTTGCTGTTCAACAATGACTCCACAGTTCAGGTTTTAGCTCGCAGCATCTCGGGTTGTAGTATGGAATCTGCAGAGGGCCAATCACCAGAGATGCTGGGATGTCTGACCAGCCCCAGTGGAGGGTGATGTAATCAGATGGTGATGTAACTGACGGGCAGCATGATGGACAGAGAGTGTAACAACCACAGTCTGATGTCAGATATGACCTCGAACTCTGTCAGTGTCAGGTCTGACTGACTACAGCTACTGACTGGAACCAACCATCAAGTCTTTACCTTGTTAAGAGTCTCTCAAACAGTGACCTGTTACAGTCATGTGTCATCGAGCAACGCATTGAAACAGTTATTATTACTCCGCCAAGGAACATTTGTCCGTCTGTCCCTCTGTCTGTCTGTTGTACTCAAAAACGGACTAACAGATTTGGATGAAAATATTGAAAAAAAAAATTATATTATTCTTATTTTATTGACCATCTTGTGTTGGCTTTGCAGCATTAGTACTGAAACATCCATTTTTACTCTTTTTTATTCCAGTGAGCGAAATTCGCTGGATTTTGGTTGATTTTTATGTGAATGTTCTTAAAGAAAATATTAGAAGTTTTACTGATCTATATGGAATCACTTTAGATATTTTTAGGATTTTTTTGGAAGATTTTTACTCATTTTTTGAAAATATTTACAAGAATTTTCTTGCCAAATGCGGGGTGTTTTTTTTAATATAAAACTTTTAAGGGAAACTTTTAAGTAATTACTGGAATTTTATTCCTGAAGGTTTTGCAAATTTTCAGATATTTGGGGAATTTCTTTGCTGAATTTTTGGATTTTTTTCAGACAAGTGAATAATATTTTTTTTGGGTGCCCATAAGTGAAGACAACAGGAGGGTTAAATAAAGCTAAAATGTTTATTGAATTACCTCCGGTGAATAGACGTAACATAAACTGAAGATATTGCCCCATTGGAATGATTAAAGTTTATCCGAAAACCGCCTGGACGATTTGATATTAATGCAGTTATTCACCTTTATGCTAAACCTCCAGCGTTCATCACATTACAGGGTTTACACATTACACATGTTACAGGGTAAAAAAAAACCCAGACCTTTAAACCTTTAAAAGTGAGCTCACAGCAGGACCAATGTGCGTCTCTCACACAACCCCGAGGGCCTTGAAACTTTTCATCCAGCCTTCTATTTTTAGCCGCTCTCTCTGCAGCGCATTTAGAGGGATGCATAAGACGCAAGCATTGAGCCTTTGTGTGGGCACATGATGCTCGGCGCTGTGGAGAGGAGACAGAACAGGACGGTCCCTTCACTCAATATGTCCCTTGGAGGCTGAAAGAGCCTCCTGACCCTCCCTGTCCCTCCTCCAGTGTTAAATCAATGTCTCCATGGAGCACGCTGTGTTTTTGTTCCACGTGAACGGCCTGACTCGAGACTCGGTCATTTGCAAATGTCGTGTGAAGTGCAATGTTTCCTCCTATAAAAATGTCTGTTATTGTACGACGTGATTTATGCGGCGACGTATCAGCTCAGATTTTTAGTCTGGCATGGCAAAGACAACCTGTCCTCTGACGGGGAATGTCCAGTCATAGTCTAGCAAATATGAGCGATGCCAAAATTTCGGTCATTGGAAATCCATTGGACTACAATTAAATCCATCATTAAGAAATGAAAGGAGTACGGCACACGTATAAATCTGCAGAGAGCAGTTTGTCCAAAAAAACTGAGTGACTCTGCAAGAAAGATACTAGTGTATGAGGCCACCAAGACACCTATGACTCCCCTGAAGGAGTTACATCTAGCATAGTAACTCTACTTCTAAGAGCATGTACTCTATAGAACAATGCAGGCTTGGTATGTTAGGCTACATGGAGAATTCCATATTGTTGATTGTAATTTTTACTGAACCTAGACATCAAGAGGCCTGAAAAAATTGCGCTTTTTGTTTGTTTTCCTCTTCGGGTTTTTTTTTTTGTGTGTGTGTGTGTGTGTAAAATCAAATATAAAAGCTGCAGTTTGTGCCCATGTTTTCAATTTTGGACATTTTAAAGCTTCACTTTTCTTATTTTTTCAGACAAAAAGACAAACTACAACATAGTAAAGGCAGCATGCGTTCACAGGAAGCTAAAATTGGACAAAATATGCTAAAAAACAGCCTATACATATGCGCAGAATACAGATTTTGTGTAGTTTTTTCACGCTGCTCAGAAGGACCTATTTTGGAATGGGTACTTGTTTCTGTTGTGAAAACAGCCCTGAAAGTTGGTTTGTTATGGCCGTAAAATGCACAGAGGTGGAAAACAGCCTCATGTTTTAGCTCAAAATATCAACAGATACAAATGAAAAGTCTCTTTTTATTCATTTCTGATAAAAAATGGAAACATCATAATTAATTCTGCTATTTATTATTGTTTACAATTGCTTGATTTGCTGCTCTTGTTGTTTTTCTGACTATTTAACGCTTTTTAAAAATGTTGTTATCCGTCTTCTACTTCTGCTATTTGCCAAAACGAATATGAAACAAATTCCTACTGATTTTGAAATGAAAGAGTAATTGTTTGTTGGTAAATCTGACAAAAACAAGACACAATAGTACTGTAAACTCTATGGGGCCGAGAGACGAGGAAAAACTTAATAAACATAGTAAGAGTTTTTACCAAAAAGTGTTATTAGAATATACAAATCATAACATACTAAAAGCTTCATGTTATATGGAGTCATGAATCCAGTGTCTCTAAGAATAGCAGCGAGTGGGAGGATTAAAAGCTAAATATTTCCTCTTTAAGTGTCACACAAACACGACAGGTCGAGCTGTTCCATAAATACACGGTGGTGGCATTAACATTAAGTACTCAAGAGTCGTCTCTTATCGGTAATATTCTGCTGATTCATTGTCTAATCCTTGAAAACTTCACACGCCCACCACCTCCCAGTAAATTAATCCCGACGTCCTCCTCCGATCCCTGCTGCTATCTCCGCCTGTGGAGACACAACCAACATGTGGGAGGACAGCGAAGGCGCTCGCTTTCTGAAGCTTTCCCAGCCTTCACGACGAGCGTTAACAGGGTTTATAATCCTCCGGGCCGACACTTGGAGCATCCTATCAGTCTTCATCCGGGCAGCAACAAATGACACGCATGTAGCAATCCAAGGTCAAACAACACCTGGCAGTTTGGACCTTTAACTTTATGTTTACTGGTGTTTCAGAGTTCGTAAGTGACGACTTTAGTTTCTGGACTTTACACCAGGTGCCCGAAACCCAAACACCCTTCCAGCGAAGGCAAATATTTGCTCTTACCCCTTTTCCTTTTCTACAACAACACAGCGCTCTCTCCCTCCCTTTGTGTGTTTTGTGTCCTCTGTTTATCTTATCCTGTTTTGTCTCGTCGTACATGCGTTTTAGTTTACAGGATACAGTCAAGGACTCAGATTTAGGCCGATAAGGAACTCAAAGTTCCTCAAGAAGGGTGCTGTGCCCTCAGAGACTCTTGGCATCTTGTGTCTTCGTGACTTTTCACCCCTCCGCTTCCCATAAAGACGACAAGATGGGATTTAAACCTCATTTTTGACATTGGTAGATGTTCTGCTGTGGGAAATAACAAAACAGATGGACGCAAAGGAGCAAAAAAGCTAGACGGTTGTAGTTTCACCCTGAACTAACCAGCACACAGTTTGCTCTTTTTATCTCTTATCTGTCCATCTGCTTCAGACTCACCACCATCCAAACTCTACCTTTTACCCAGAAAGACTTAAAGGAAGCTACTAGAGAAAAACTCTGCTGCCAAACAGAAAGCACACTGTAGAAATGTCTGCAGGATTTTTAATGAAATGCTTTTGTTTTGGTGGTCTAGCTTGTGAATAATTCAGCTGTAGTTCTGTTTAGCTCTTTTCAAACTGATTTCATGTATGCATGACGTAAAAAAAAGACTGCTTTGTTTTGAAGCATGAAAGACGCAGTCACATTTAAACCACAAAGTCACACGGATAGCCGCCTCCGTTCGAATGTTCAGGGTTAAAAAGGTCACTGGAGCTAGCGTTAGCTAGCAGTTAGCTTAGTTAAGCATGAAAACCATGATTTAGCATGTTAACCCTCCTGTTAGGTTCGCTTCTCAGGAACAGCAATGATGGTCCTGAGGCATATTTAAATATCCAAAAATATCAGAAACCAAAAAAATCTCAATAAACATTGTGTATATCTCATTATTAACTCCCTTACGAACCACTTCAGTCAATGTTTGGTACAGTGGTGTTCTTTACCTGTCACAGATCATGGTTCAATGAAGATAATTCACTTGTTTTTATAAAAAATGCATGTTAAAACTTTTTTAATGTACATTGAAAATACCTACATATAAAATACAATAGTTTTGATTTTTTAAAAACATTTATTTTACATTTTAATTGCTATGGAATTGATAAATTCAGGCAAGACACCTCTCGTGTTCAGTGTGAATATGTGAAATTAACCATTTTCATTTTATATGTTGTTTACACAAGAAGTTTCATATGGAAAAAATACTTTAAACTATTTTCTTAAAGGATGTTTTTACTTTAAAATGGGTCAATTTTACCTGCACCATAACAGGAGGGTTAACTATGATCTTTCAAACTTGCTGTTTCCATGTGCTTCCAGTGTTTATGCTAAGCTAACATAGTCACCTGCTAGCAGTGTAGACATATGAGCACAGTTTTCTTACTTTTCTTACCTATTTCATAAATTCAAAATCATCGTACCGTGTTTACCAGCAAAACATTACATATATATCTGTGTACAGTCCTTCTGTTAATGTGGGGCTCTGATATTTAAATGAAGGTGAGTTAACGTGCTTGTTAACATTTGCAATCTAAATTTTGGTTTTGTGTGTTGACCACAACATTTTCAAACATACGCAAATGAGAAAATATCTCACATCAGTGGTGCAATATGAAAAATGTCCTGCCTTTCCCACTGTCCAGCTCATCAACCCTTTTATTGATTTATTCCATAGTTTTTACAGAAAAAGCTCAGCTGTGAGTTTGCAAACTGAAAATCCCAGGAGGAATCACTAAATATGTCTGGTTGTTTTAACAGAAAGACTTTTTGTTTGGTTCTGTGTATAACTCCTTATATGTATGTTGCACAGTCCTCGTGTAAAGCTCAATCTAAATATGAATATATTTCTAATTTATTTGAGAGAATATTTATTTAGATGTATTTATCTTGTGAAAACGTTTATTTTGAGTAAGACACAACTGTAGTCTGTTCAGTAAATCAGTGTTAAATAAGGAAAAAAGTATGTATTTCTTGTTTTTGCTGCACCAAAAATAGCACCAAACCATGATTTTTGTCAGCTGTTGCACCAATAATAAAGTAACAGAATTATTATATATTATATTATTATTGCACAGAATATTCTTGATTAATTGGTTGTTTGTTTGTCCTATAAAATGTCAGATAATGGCAAAAATATTCAATCTGTGCTTCCTAAAGTCCAAGATGGCAACCTGTTGTTTTATTCATAACCCAAAAATGTTCAGTTTTGTCATAGAGGAGAAAATACACCAGAAAATAATCACTTTTAAGGAGCTAGAATCTGAGATTTTTTTCACTTTTTTCTGAAAAAACATACTCAAAAATGACTGATTAATCGATGAATCACATTAGTTGTTAATCATTTAATAGTTGACAGCTAACTGATTAATCAAGTGTTGGAAGTAAATCATGTATAATGTCGGCTTTACACTCACCGGCCTGAATATGGATCAAGTGGAAATTGTGCTGTTTTGAATGGTACTGGCTCATTCTGGATCAAATTACACATTATTTAAAAAACATTTCAAGAAAGCAAAGCCACAACAACAATGAGGCCTTTCTTTGTAAAAATGAGTGTGTAGGTGGCAAAACTTACTTTTTCTATCATCTCTATGGCCACTTGTCACTTGCTGAATCATTACATGGCTAAAGAAAAAAATGCTTCCAGGGTTTTAGTCTTTTTGGTGCAAAATAGGTGGATGTTATCCTGGGAAATAAAATTTGTCTACCTCAACCAAACCCCACCAGACCTAAAACTAGAAGTGGAATTTCTTGGCTGTGTCTGACCAACATAGTAAAACAGGTAAGATTTATTTGTGAGTCTTTCTTTGCACTCCAACTCCCCCCAACTCACATATTCAGAGAATGTTTCTGTTGCAGTAAAGCGGGGGGGAGGAAGTTGATACAGAAGCTTCAGTGTACAGCAAATATGACATGATGACCTGCCAGTGTTCAGCGCACATTTACAACATTAACCTGCTGACACTTCTACTATGGGATGATAGATTAACATTCGGGGGAGCTAACAGTGGAGCTAACAAACAGCCACATTCCTTTTAGTGGGGGTGGGAAGGCGCTGATGGAGGGGAGGTGTTTGTTTTGTTGCTGTCGGGCCTCCAGCTTTTCCTCGGCCTCCGGCTTTGTGACCTTTATGGCCGGGAAGGATCAGCGATTACAATCAGCGCTAATCCCAGCAACAGATTTTCTTATCCCCGCTGTGACAATCCGCTATAAAACTGATGCGAGACGCCAGACGAGGTTAGCTCAGGTGATTTATGACTCGGGAACAGCCAGTGACCTGTGGCGGGACGGACAATAACCCGCTGACTGAGGGCTGCTGTCGAGGCTTCACCAAAAGGTAAACATCTTAATTCATGTTAATGGACTGCGGATGTGCCTCTCGCTTTGGGAAGTAACAATAAACTCAGGGTTGGATAACAGTGGTTGATGGAATGGTTGGGAAAATAAGTGGTTTTCAAGGTGCCCTGTGTTTCTGCACACTGCATCAGTCTTAGCTGCTTGCTCAGGAGCTTTTCACTGACACACTTTAACCTTGACAACACACAATATTAATATATGGTAGTTATTAATAGCACAGGTGGAGAGCTACAGCAGTCTAGCTCGGTGCTATTTTTACGCCATTGTTTGATACATATTTACAGTGAATTCGTACTGCAAGGTCTTGTACAATACAAAGATATTGTAAAACCAACAAATCTGGCTGTGTCAGTAGAGGACAAAATCAGCCCAAGGACAACCATCCATCCAACCAACCAAACAACTGTCCATCCTTCTCCAACCTTGCTCAAAGGCACAAATCCGCTCGTGACTGACCACTCAGAGCCCTCGTCCTTCGGCAAAGTTGAACCACCACTGACAGACGGAGAAAATCAATAATAGTTTACGATTCTTATAAAAGGCTCCATTAGCTGTTTGTCTTAATATTCTGTTCAATACGCTGCTGTCTTCATCTGGTCAGAGAGGCCACACATTGGCAAAGCTCAAATAAATTTCACATCTCGCAAAAGCATTCACTACCTGTAATGAATAATTTAACACATACACGTCAGGGATCTTTATGAGGATGGTGCTCAGTGCTAAAGGCAGTTCCAGTCAATGCTTGATTGTTTCCTAAGTGAGATATCCATCAGTGGAGGTGAAACCTAAGCTGCTGTCTGACAAGCATTACCTTCCATTAATTTGACAACATTTGAATGTCATGTCTGATTAAGTGCTTTGCTCACTTTTCTGTAAAAAAAAAAAAAAAAAAGTCTTAAAGATGGCAGTCTTACAAGGTCAAACCGATTGATATTTCCATTATTTGGCATTATTGTATAGACATGCCCAAATGACATACTTCAAGTTATGTGAAGTGATTTAGGGAAGACTTTTTTCCACATTTCAGCACCGATATTTATCAAAAACATCACAGAGAGTGCAAAAGACACATGGAAATACCTTTTTCATTCACTTTGCGCTACAATTTCACATCTATTACAAACTGAAATGTCCAGAAAAATAAAACTTTACTATACTAAAGGCAGATAATAAACATTAACAGAAGCTGAAGTTCAGTTTGTTGCTTTCAGCCATTTGTAGGAATCTTTCCTCTGAGTTTATTGGTACCCAATGTTAGAAACACGCAATGCTGTCGCTTTAGAAGAACAATATAGTCACCAGTTTTATGTTTCCCATGTCTAGAAAGGGTTTTAGTATGACAAAAAAATGCTTCAAAAGATTGTCAGAAGTGCTTTTAAATGTCAGAACTTTAACAAAATTCAACTCCTATCTAGACTTCAGCAGTTTAATAATCTATGAAATCTGAAAATTAATCGATCTATCCAACTGTGAGTATAATCCATAGAGTGCAATTTCACCACTTTTTTTCTGTTACGGTCTTTAAAATTCCCTTTGCTACAGGTAACACCAGCAACAGCCTTCAATATCAATATCAAGCAGCAACCTACAATGCTGGCAAGTTTTAAATGAAGATCTGAATCCTGCAAAGGTTCCACAAAGACATTCCCTCCATCACTATTATTAAGGGGCACCATCACTGCATCCTGGGCTTAGATCCGTCCAAGATGACTGTAACCAGTTTACAGAAACAAACAAGTTAGAGTGTTTTTTCTATCCATAGCAGAAGGATAATGAGGTGCAGTCAGACCATTCTCCATCACTGTGGCTAAGAGGGACCAGAATGAAGATACAAAAGGACTCAGGTCAGGATCCACACCCAGCATTTCTAGCACAAGTTTCATCGGGAGTTAAAGCATAGCAATTAACCCAAATAGGCAGCAAAAATGAAAACTGGGTCAAAAACAGAAAACATTGCGTGCTGAACTATTCAAATCAGAGTCTAAAAATGTGATAGGCCTCTAAAATAAACACGTTTAAATGAGAAACACTGGAAAACTCAACATGACCCACTTAATGAACAAAACCAACCACATTTACTATTCAATGCTTTATGTAAACACTTCTTTATGCAAAACAATAAGCAACAGGTTTTACTTTGTCACGTTAGGAGCAGCTACTTGTTGAAATAAGACTGTCTCTGTTTACTTTCTGTATTATTTGATTTACGTCTCATAGAAATTCAGCGCAAAAACATCCCAGCAGTTGCAGCTTGTTAGCAAAAGACGTCTCCAGAACTGTTTCCTCTAAATGAAGAGCATGCTGTACTAATACTGATCCTCTTCCAAATGGACCTGACTAAACAGAGAACACAGCGTCTGCTGAGCGCCACAGCCGAGTTGACAGCCTGCCAGGTGTCTGTGTGAATGGGGACGAGGCCAGGTATGACAGCTGGTGCTTAGATCGACCACACTAGACTGACCCCAGGTTGCTACATTAGCCACGTGGACGCTGTGACAAAACAAAACAACGTCCCTCTGTGACAACACGGACTGCAGTTGTATATTCATGGCTTGTATTTCCAACATTCAGATGATTCCAAGCGCAAACTCATAAGAAAAAAAAGTCAGAAAATAGAGCGAGGAAAGTAGAGTACTGATTCACCTGAATGACTCAGGCAAAATAAGAGTCTGTTACTGTCAGGGATGCACCTGCACAGATATGGTATCTCTTGAAGCACCACAGAGATACAGCTAAGTCCTGCCTACTCTGAATTCCTCTCTATCAGTGACCTGGATGCTTTCAAAATAAGGGTTGTTTTAAACTTTGTTTGCATTTCAGCAAACACAAAACAAAACCCACTGTGCTGCTGCAGATTTGGTCATTTACTCTCATTGTAGGGTATTACTGATGCCCATGTCTTCCTGAGGATCTGCCTCCCTCTCAGGTATCAGTTCACTAACAAAGACTAAGCCATAACAGATGAAAAGTGGTTTATTAATTGGCAGGATCCAAGCAAAGGGCCAGGGTTAAAGGGGTCGAGAGGGAGAGAGGAGAGGGGTCATAGGGGGAAGGAAAGGGAGGGAAGGAAGGCATTGAATGTGGAGATGGAGATTTTCAGACGTGGCATATTTGAGGAAGCTTTGTCTCCTTGTTCTTCCGGTATCTGTAATTAAAGGGGGGAAAAGAAACAAAAAAGGGCGTAAAGGGGAAATAAACGAGAGCAAATGGTTGAGTCTTAATTACACTCCCTTATGGACCTGGACATGGTCAGATGTGGACACCAAGGACATGCAGTCTACTTATGCTACACATTTATAAATAAATCTCTGCATCTTCCTCGTCCTTCTACAACTGATGTTTTACAGATGACATCTCGAACCACTGATGCCACCATCACGCTACATTCTGCATCTCTATAGTATTGCGGTGTCGCCTTACATAAGCGCCGTGAATGAAATCAGTGTATTGTTACCATTGTGCATTCTTTTCACTGTACCATCTGGTGACTTGACTCCTCCACCCTCCTCCGTCGCCTTCTCACTTTGAGTCATTGTTGATATTTTCCCCTCTCACTTTCTCCGGGCTGCATCGTCCGGCCTCGAACGAGAAGCACATTGAGCCGGTGACTGTGCAGATGTGAGTATGACTTGAATGATTTAGCGCCAAACGCTCGCTTCTATTGTCTGAACAAAAACAGCAGCGATTGTCTCAGTTGATGGAACAATGTGAAAATCAGGAGGGAAAATGTTGACGATTCTTCGGGAATTAACGGCATTTGTTAAGAGCTGCACCACATTATTTTTGCGTGTATAATAATTAGACTATATAATAAACTGTTAATCTCCACACCATTATTTCTGCTCACAATGCCATTACCGGCGCTGTGGAGAAATTAATGGATTCTCCGGCAGCATCTGTAAAACAGCTTTGGCACAATAATTTAGATCGATGCCTTCATCTCGCTCTCGGCCTGCAGGGATGTCAGCACGTTTCTGCAGTATTGCTCTTCGGCTAACTTTACAGTGCATCGGAGCTTCAGAGTTACTGCCGTCGAGATTACAGGACGAGGAAGTTCATCCTTAAAACTTCCAGCGATCTGTTTTAATATTGCACCCTAATAAAACTGCAGCACACCAGAGTCAAGCCTTGCTTTCCCCATAACACTTTGTAATTTATCTTCCGCCCCTATTTCCCTGATATTTCCCTGAGGAGGGAGAATATTGAATCAAGGATCCCATGCAAACTGACCAGCCATCTGCCTTATTGCCTAACTCACTCAAAAAAGAGAAAGAAGTGCATAAAATAAAGATGACCGGCAATATTTGATCTGGCACTTAAACAAGGGAAGTTTCCCCCATCGCTCTGCTCCGGCGTTGTTCAGTAAGATTGGTATGCATCCTTACATAACAGAGCCGCAAATGACCACATTTAGACAACATCTGCTGGGGTTTGATTGAACGCACGGCTTCTTAGATTTCATGTCCAAGCTGCGAGGAGTTTCCAAAACACATGCTTGTTGTCAGATTTAAACTGTAGCCATTTACAAGCATTCTTCAGAGGGCAAAGAGGGAGAAAAATAACAAAAGGCTCATCAAGTACAGCTCAAATATGCACAATTGTTTCATGTGCAGACAAAGTAGTTCCAGTAAATGTGGGGAATGCATGACTACAAATAAATGGCAGCATAAGAATTTCTTCTTCCCAAACTGTTGACCAGTTATGTGTCAATACGCAGGAGTCCAACAACAGCTACATGCACTATGCAGCCAAAGACAAAGTATGTGGTGCCCCCCTTGACTTGCTTTTATATGTTTATGCTCAGAGGTTAGATTTATGGTTAAAAACTGTGAAATCTGGGATATATTTTAGACAAACGTGTCCTATATTTGTGTCAGCAGTATGTTTGTCCTTTCCTGTTTTAACATAATAATAGCTGTGTTCCCATAATGTATTTTGATCTGCATGTTGAAGTGTTACGTTAGAAAAAGTTAATGGAAACGGCAAAATTGGAAAAAATATTCCACGATATTGCAATAAAAGTTACACTTGTTTGAACTGGGTTTTTTGGGGGTATTTCATGGGAGATGGAAACACCTTTTTTTAAAATAAACTGACTATTTATTTCCTTGTCTTTGCCTTCGAACACCACAAAACTTGACCAATACCAGCCAGCATGAATGAGTACTTACAACTTTCTTGACTGAAAACAATTCCGAAAGACCTCCGTCCATTTTTCTCCCATAGATTGCCAAAGTTTTGTTTCTTCTTTTTTAAGATTTTTTTTGTCAGTCTGTTTTTGTTTCCAGCTTCTTCTACTCTGTTTATTACAGCCATGTGTAACAGTAGCTGTAGGAGCCAATTAGCAGCTTTGCCTGGCCAGACATTCCACCTGGAAGGTAAACAATTTGCTGACCACCGAGGCTGCAGGTTGTTGCAATAGTTACTGGATGGAACATGTTCGAGCTTAATTGGGATGAATGGTGAAAGAAAATTAATTGGCCAAGTGTTCAACTGCAAGTTTTATCTCTGACTTTGGTTCACGGAAAATAACAAAGATCATCCAGGTGAAGCATCACAGTGGCTTCAAGTATTACCTTAGGCTCTATAGTAGCTTTTAACACCACCTCTTGACTTCACTATATAGCCGAGTTTATTCTCTCCAAGGCAGCTAATGAATACAAGCATATTTGGCATTTTAGTTTTTTGAATTTTTTTTGCAAAAGTTCATATGAAATTTGTCAAATAATTACATGGACACACCGTTAATGTCTCTGTGCAAAGCCAGCTCCAGAAAAATGGCACTTTAAAATGGTAGTCGAATGTTTACACATGCAACTTAAGTCCACTGGGCCCATTTTACAAAATGTGCAACGTGAAAGCAACAATTTTCAACATGAAATCATCTTCTTTGATGGTCATTTTGATCATTTTACTTGATCAAAAGAAACACCACAGTTGAAATCCTACATGAACATATAAAAGACATATATAGCATATAATCTGATGTATATAATCTGTGTATAAATCCATGTAGTGTTCACAAATCACTTTTGTTAAACAGGCTGCATGGTTCATTTTCTGCCCTAACTTTTGTTCAATATCATGCCAACTCTCTCAAGCATCTTCACTGTCTACTGTCAAAAAATAGGTAACAATAAGGAAAGAAATAATCTGTTTTCTCATACCTTTGGGACTACACATTGTGAGTCAGGTCTTATCACCGAGCATCAGTTCCTGACCTCACTGATGCTCTCTGACTGAATGGAAAAAAATCTGCGCAGACAGGTTCCAAAACCTTGTGAAAACCTGAAACCAGAAGAATACAGGATGTTACAGCGACATATTAATGTTTGTGTTTTTGATTGTGAACCATATAAAATACACTTTTGGCTTTATTGTATTAGATTTAGTCACTTGGACTGAATCCTAATGTGCTCGATCCATAATATTCCTGCTGTTTTTTTGCATAAATTCTCTTGCACCAAACATTTACAGTAGATTACAACATGTTTAATCACTACTGGGGTTTATCATTCTGTGTTACAGAGCAGCAAAGTGCATGAGAGTGACACAATGTGTTGCTTTTACTTTCCTTGGGTTGTAGAGAAGCAGCTACATGTGTCACATTAAGCCGAGGGAAGAGCTGGTGGCAAGGACTCTCCACGATGACTGAGGTCTGGTGGGGGAAGCTACTCATCTTCCCCCTGGGGAAGGCAGAAACATAGGGGGAGTTATTTCAATTAGCAAGATACAGCTGCTACAGAAAGCCCAACCTGCTCCCTGCTGCACCTCCAGCCTGACCAGAGCCAGCTAATCAAATCAAGAGCGGGACCTCTGCAGACAAAGGCTGGAAGGACTGCGGTTTAGAGGGATTCTGAGGAGGGAAATGAGGCGTGGAATATGTCAGGTATGTCACATTTGGAGTGGCATTGGCTCACAAGGCTTTGCACTGAGTGAGAAAGAAAAGTGCTTTGAGAGAAGATGTCACACACATTTTATGGTTCCCCACTCCCAGTCCTGCACCTCTGAACATGACAGTAACCTGATCAGTTTAGTGTCTGATCCAGGGATTTGCGGTTTGTGGTCTGTAGATTGCTTTTTTCTTTTTTTTTTTTTTGTTGAAGATAATGGTCTGTGGGTAGCTTTGTTGTTCACAGGTCCCTTTCTGATGTCACTTCAAAGCCCTGTCCGATGTGGGCCAGAGGGGGGTTAGCCCGTCTTGACCAGGCACACTTCGGCGCCCCTTTTCATGTTTGCCACTCATTTCTCTCCCTGACAAGCAGTTGGAGCAGAGTCTGGGCCCCCGAGCACTAATTACAGGTCAAAATGTCAGCTAAGAGGGGCTCTCCTCGCTTTCAAACCACCGGCTGACATCGTGAAGGCTGGAGGATGCAGTCAACAAGCAGCTTGTCATAATAAACATGAAACAAATGTACACTTATCACCATGCAGTTCTGAAGGATTCCCAATTTCCCTGTTAAATGTACCAAGTAGGAAGCACTAAAACATAACAGGTTCCTTTATTATTTATTGTAGACCAGCAGTGACTCCAATATGATATTATGACTGTTACTTTTTATTTTTTTTCTCTTAATTGACACTATTTCACTTGATTTAATTGTCTTTTGATTTGTAGTTAGTTTGGCTCATGAATACCCAACAAAACTCACCAACCGTCATGGGTGTCTGGTTCATTTTCATACCGGAGAGAGACACATTTTGTATTTTTTGTGCATCAAACACTTAATTTCCTGCATTCTATGACATTTTATTCCACCATTTTGTCTGTTTTCTGCATTCATTTACTATGGAAAACACAAAATTCAGATACTAGGTGACGATTAAAATTTTAATATATTTAGAGAGCTAATTTTGTTTTCCACAATAGATTCAATGGTTACATGAGCTCATAATTTACCATTTTGAGGGTAAAAAGACAAACAGACCTGTCCTTGTCTGAGGCATTGTTACACCCATTAGTGATGTTATAGCAGTACGTCAAAACACAAGTCTTCTGCTCTTTCGTGTTTTTATTGGGAAGGACAAAGGCTTGTGTTTTAACTACTAAAATTTGGCTCTTTTCCACTGCAGGAACTTGCAGATTGTTTTGGGCCAGGCCCAAACTTTTGAATGTGCTCAACCGCAAGAAACGCCCTTGTAGAACTTCTTTTAAGGCTGGTTTTGGTGTGGCAGAAGCAGCCAAATGTGGCTTTGGACTGCACCTTAATGCCAACACCTGACTTCTTTCTGTTTCCCAAGCTGAAATCCCATTCGCAATTTTCAAATTGATGAAGACATCATGCATGGTGTTGAGGGTTATCTGGAGGCTCAAGATGTGACCTTCTCACGCGAAGGGATGTTGAAACTTGAACATCGGTGGACAAAGCGCACCGGAAATCAAAAGGACTGTGTTGAAAAATAACGCAAGAGCAGACTTTCTCCTGTGGTGTTTTCTGCTGCAGTCAAGAACTTTTTGAAGTACCCATGTGTCCTGGAGTAGGTACTGTTTTCTCTACTGAAAACAAACCCTGAAAGAGGTTCTACAGGGGTGGCTCCTGCAGTTGGAACATGCACAAAGGTCTCAATACGTGCTGCTCTCCACTGCAAATTTACTGTAAACATTCATCTCAGTCCCTAGAGTGGACTCTTCTCCACCAAAAATCTACGCCAATGCAAATTGTGCTGCATCTTTCATATAAACTGACAGCTCATTAAATTCAAAGTCACCTTATGATAATTTTATTGCCGCGTACTAATGTATAATTGGGTATTTTATTTAATTATGTCTCCTTGGGTATCCTTCCCTTATCCTTGTTGCCGAATGTCGATCAAAGTGGCCCAGCTGAGGAAAGGCTTATAAAAGAAAACCAGCTGCAACTGCTCCAAAATAAACTGTCCTACATCACAAAACTTTTTCTGAGTACGCTTTTAATACATACGACCGACGCCGTTGCTATTTCTCCCCGCCGCCACTTTCCAAATTTACTGCTGCAGAGCTTCAGTCCTGCTGGAGGAATGGAATGAGAGGCAAGCGTGGGACGTACCAAGTCACTCTCCTCACAAGGGAGGTGATCCGCTGCGAGCACGGCGGATATTTTCGGCATTAACACTCACAAATGTACAGTAAGAATACTCCTCGGCACATTTGTAGTTATTTAAATATTTTTCTAATATTGTTTTGGTCTGTTTTGTTGATTATAGCCAAAAGAAAATCCGCATCTTCACCCGGCGTCCCCTCCTCCAGCGCGTCCACTAGCCGCACATGTATTCCTATGCGCGGCTCCAGCGGGGACAGACTGTGGCTGTGGTCGGTGGCGGTGAGCGGCGACTCTTCTGCTCCCGAAACTTCGTGAAGTATTTCCCAACTGTGGATTTTTTCGTCCTCTGCTCCTCAAGAGAGCTTATTTGGATTAACTCTCCTAAAGGGAATAACTTGTTTTATCGTTTAAAGGTGAGTTTTACCTCGAATTTTGAATGCCTTCATCCGTTTTTTTTTAAATTACTTCACACTGGGGGATTTTTAACGGTTACGACTTTTTGCTAGCTTAGCTGTGGCGTCTTTTTAAAGCTAAGTTAATCCTTTAACGTCTCCTTCCAATTTTTCTCAAGTTTGTTCAGTATATTTAGCATTTCACACGAGTATTTTGAGCAGTTTATGTCCGCTACGAGGCAAAGTCAGGGCAGATGAGTAGGGTTGCTTCATCAGCGGTGATGCTGCCAGGATATTCACTGGGAATGCTGCACCGAAATATGACTCTACATAGTTGTGGCATTGTATCTTTACTTATATAAAGCAGACTTGTTCAACTCATACTTTATTCAGTTTTAAAGAGTTCTAAATGTTTGCTCAGCTCATCACCCTTCTTATCAATCTGATGCCTTCGTGGAAAAGCAGAGGAATTAGTGTCTCTGCCCACATTTTGTATATTTTTAAGCAGTAAAATACTTTAAAAGTCGTTATTCTTGCATTATTGCTACACAAAACACCCACGATGAAGTGTGGATGCCACAACTTGTATGGCACTGAATTATGCGCACCCCATTCCCATCAATCCTGTTTTGTGCTGCAAATTCCCCCTTTGTTTTCCTATTGAGCAAACTGCAAAGTTGTCTTAGTCCCCAGGAATGCCAACAATGTCCCCCCCCTGTTTAATATTAGACCACAGAGCAACCAAGAGCAAAAACAGAAACGTTTTTCTGTTTATTTTAAGATGTAAACATCGCTTGGATTTTAAAGTTCTGCCGTGCACTGGCTAAAGTCGAGTTATTTTTAGATTTGCCTCATTTTCAGAGTGGTCAGTGTCAGAAGTTGCGCGCTTTGTGGAACCGCTGGGAGTTTGGTATTTTGCTCAAGGGCACTTCAGGAGAAAGGATGTTTTGCCACTTGAACTTATGTCCTGTTGTTGGTTGGTTTAACTTAATTTGACACTCATATGCCCTTTGTCAAGCCATAATAAGGATGTTGATGTAATATATTAAACACTGTTCCACAAGGATGTTTATTGTATTTCTCAAACTGGCAGCTTACAGATGAAATCAAGACTTTTGGCTTGAGCCGTGCAAAACCAGTTTGCACACACAGTCCGGGGATCCCCTGTTAACACTTGAAACTCATCCAGCGCATATGGCAGGTTAATCAGCTACCTTCTGTGGTCCATTCCCCAGCTACAGAACTTTTGATCCAGGTCTCTGCTCCAGCTGTAGGGGAAGAAAAACAAAGTCGTGTTGTTGAGATCGTGACATTGTCTTGGCTCGGTGGTATAACAGAGCGATGTGAATGGGGAGAGATGATGCAGGTGCTGTCTGCACAGGAAGAGCAGTGCTGGAGTCGGAAACATAAAGGAAATGTGTGAACAAAGATGGCTGGTATGTGTGTCGGTGACTCATTCAGATGAGTCTGTGTAGGAATGTGCGACGGGATGGTCCATAATTGCACAAGGCTATTCCCACTGGAGCACCACTAAAACTTTATGTGAATAGCGGATATGCTTTGGAACTCTTAACCTTCATTTTTTTCGTGCTGCCACAAAACCCCCACTGACACATGACTTCAGCGAATGTTGGCGCTGATGTTGTTTTTAAATTTATCAGTGATTTCCTCAGCATTAAACTCAGCATCAGAAGCTTAACTGAATCCCTAGCCTCGGGGCTGACTTTCTGTGATGCTAACACTCCGCTGTGAATACAAAAACTGCTACCTGAGCTGAAGAAGAAAGCATCTGTGGTGCTATACATAGGTAACTGGAGATAACCTGTTATACGGATTTTACATAATCGTCTCTTCAGAATGCAAATTCTCCCAGGGAAGTCCGATACGTGCTAGAAGGAGCTCTTCATAACGTTTTAGAAGCTTGTTTATAAAATGCTTTCTTCTGAATTTATCGCTTAATCAGCCTCCAGCTTTGCTCCTCGAAGATAAGGTGAGAGAGAAATTGTATTTTGACTGTCAGGAGAATGTGGCTGAGGACTAAGAATGCCACAGCTCCATGAGAAAGGATGAGATTACTGTTATTGCCATAAAGTACGAGAAACTCGATCTCTTACTGTCCTATTGCATGTCTTATCTCCACTGTGTCCACACTGTCTACAGTGTGAGGGTGTGTATACAGTCAAATCTTGTCTGTGTAAGTTATACATGTGCCCTGGGCCCTCTGCTGCTGTCAGTCTACACTATCTAGTCCATGTGGCTGCTATTGGATTCAAACCTTGTATCTCAGGAAAATCATGTTTCAGAAAGCTCAATTTCAAGAAATCATATATTTATTTCTTTATTAATCCTGTATTTTGACTCTCTTTATGGCCCTGTGAGTGCTGAAAACATTCTGCAACAGACATCACAAACAGTGATGTCAACTGAAAACATCAGCTTTCACTGCAACCACAGGGATGCTGTTTGACTCTTCATATCAGTGTCTCAAGTTTGCTAAGAAGACATAAGAAAAAAATGGGTCAGTGCTTCCTGGTTTTGTCTCCCTTTGTCCCTTTTCCTTGAATTGTGTTTTTCCTTCTGTTTTCCTGGACTCCCTAGTGAAGCTTTAGTCTTTTGAAGGAAGTGGACCTGATAGACTTAACCTGCCAGCATCCCCTGAGGATATTATCAGCTTACTTCACATGCTTCTTACTGCGACTCTTAATGTTTCCTTTGATTTTGGTAGAATTGGAAACAGGGAGACATGTTATGGAGACCCAGATCCATTGATTGGTCAATAACACCAGACAATGAGTACAGAAATACATCTGAGCAGCATGTTTATGTCTCAGTATGTTTTTCTGTAGTTCCTGTTCTAAGCCTTGTTGCATTATTTTTACTTTTAATGCTCCAGAGCAACAATGACAAACAAATTGAGCTGCATTGTGTGACTTTCCTGCTAATGTATTAGTCTTTATATTGGATTAAAACTAAAGATAAAGTGCACCTTATAGAAGCAAAATATAAATACCCAAAACATCTTACTTGCTGAACATTTTATAAGTAGAAATGCCTTACATGCAGGTAATAGTAGACATTGGCTTATTGACTGCACAGAGAAGCTTCTAGTCTTCACTCAGTTACTGCAGTGCAACTCAGACAGGTGTCACCAATAACTGTTTTGAAAATAGTGAATTAAGGTGTCATAATATCAGCTTGACCCATGTTGGAATCAAATGATTTCATTTACAAGAGGTAGAGTTTTCTTGCATTTCAAGCAGCATTATTGCAGCCAATGCTCTTAATTGTGGCAACCCAAAGTCATGATTGTGATTTATATTTGATTAATTATGCAGCCCTCTAATCAAGTAATTGAGAAAGCTGATTTTGTGCAACTGTACATCGTTACACATTTTCTCAAGTTTTACAGGATTTTCTTTTCATTTCATAAAAAAGCTGCACAAAACTTCCTACACAGTTTTTTTCCAGGAAAAAAAGACAAACCACGTTTCAGTGTTTTAACTCTCCCTCAGGTGTGACAGTGTAAACAACAGCAGAAGATCACCTGCACAAACGTTTTGGTTCAGTCAAAATGGAAGTTCTTCAATTGAAACAAAACAACAGGGTTTGGTTGGGGTTTGTTATAATTGCAGCTCATTATTTTAACCCTCTCCTTTAAGGCTACTTGCGCTATTTCGAGCATACGTAATGGTCGGGTTGACGTCTCTGCGGTGTGTTGCACTGCGATTGCTAGTTTTGTGAGGTTACTCATGCAGAGTCCAAGCCTGAATGCTGGGCGGGGAGGGAAGGGAGCGACTACTGACTCTGTTCTAACATGCCTGGCAGCGCCGGTAGTTTAAGATGTGTGTGTGTGTGTGTGTGTGTGTCTGTGTGTGTGTGTGAGTGTGTGTGAGTACTCGCAGTCCTTGCTCAGAGCCACATGGATGCCAGATGCTATGAATGTTGAAGTAATTTTTCCGTAAAGGTAGCCGAGTTTAAGTGCACCTCCCTGAGAACTCATTGAATCCTCGCTGCTTGAGCTCTCTGTTGCCATTTTCTTACTGTAACAAAGGAAGTGTGTCCATATGAATACACATGGCCTTTCATTATGCAGTCAAGGATGTGATTACTTTAAGCAGTTGTGAGCAAAACGTTGATTCTTTTAGTTAATGAAAGTTTTGTTGACACAGGGAAAAAAGTAGAAAGCCACCACAAGACTACAATGCAGACTCCATATGTTGTTGGTTTTAAAACTAATCAAGCATTTCCATCCATTTTGGATTATTAACCCAACAATTCGCTTTACAAGATGAACTGTTTTGTCTGCCAGAAACATGAGTATCATATGCAAGTCACAACTTTACAAACCTTCCACTCAGGCATAGGAAATAACTTGAGGTTTATTGTGCTACTACAACAGCACAGATATAGCTTTGTTAACAGTAAAGTGGAATTATTTCTGTTCTACAAAAGACATTTAGCCTGTGAATTGATGAGTACTTTTTAAATTTATGGTTCTCACACAAGCAGCATATTGTAACTTGCTTCCAAATGATTGCAGAAATTTGGAATAAATGTGATGTTTATGAAGAAAATCAGAAAAGTCAGCTTAACTGCTTAGGATGGTTCATGTTGCAACACAGTGAACATAAAACACTTTTACAACAGCGTTGCATTATCTGTTGTTTTTTTCAATTGAACTGTGGCTCTAAATATCTAAATCCTGGTGTCTTTAACTGTTGGCCAACACTTGACTCAAGCAGGGCAGTCAAGATTCTGGTGAGTCTCGGATATAGGATGCAAGAGTGATTTAAATTTAAAACCCAAACAATGATTCACTGAGAATTAACCTCTTCTGTGAATTCTAGTAATGTGCATTCTTCGTGCTTGTAGTAGTTTACCCTGAGGCCACCTACCATCTATTCCTGGTCTTTTCTCTGTGAATTATATAATAGCATTATAGTACCCTGCTGTGTACAGGCCTGACCTTCTAGAGTTAATGAGTGTGACATTTGATCAAGGAGAACACCCTAGTATTTCCCTCTATCATCATAGATATGTGTGAGGAAACATGTGGAAGAATGATATATTTACTTCAGCTGGATCTGTCTGTGTTGTGGATAATTATCATGATTTCGATCCAGAGTTTCATCAGCCTTTGATAAGTCGGTAAAATCTGTTTTCGGTTCTCAGGCGTTACTCTGGGCCAGACAATGAATTCTGACAGTCAGCATGTAAATATCAACTAGATGATCTTGTGGGCAGGAGATCATGGGAATCAAGGTTTTAAATAGTGCTCTGCCTCCGCCTGAGATTAGGCTTAAAGGCTAAAAACACACACCTAGCGCACCCAGGTATTTACAAAGGAGCAGCTAAACAAAGCAAAGCAAGTGTCACAAGTATTGTTTGTGAGCATCTATGACTTGCTGACAACAGAGAAGGATTTCTTTTTCTAAAGGAAACATTATCATAGTCTATTTGTCTATTTCCAGTACATTTCCCAACATCGTATCATGCACGAAAAAATCCAGAATAGATCCTAAACCATCCAGAAGCAGTGTGGCGAAGCCTGTTTCCCACTAGTGTGCTTTTTCCTGTTTGTTCTGCAACACTCGGCCTCTCATTTAGTGCATCAGCAGGTTAAACACAGAAGAGAAGCAAAGTCTCCCTAAGACTAATGCTGCCTTGTGACCAATGTGATTTAAAGCTGCTACTCAGCTCAGCAACATTTCTCATTAGCTGAATAAACTGATCTCTTGGCAGTGAACTGAGGGAGAGAGGGGAAAAAAGCCCACTTGGATCCAGTTGTTGGCACTATTTATAAAAGCTGTGCCCTTTGGAAGGCAACCCTTTAAATATTTCAGCAAGGGCAGTTTGTGTCAGAATCTGGAGCCCATGAAACAGGCTGACGTCCGTACGAATGGTTGCATAAAATTAGAATTTGGCTTGTGTTTCTGGTGCTCACACACAGCTCTTTGTAAAGTGTTTCAAGCTTCAGCAATGTCGAGACATGTAATACCATAATATTGCTTGTTTTTGCGGTACTTTTATTTCTGTTAAATGTTAGTCGCTGCAGGTGTTTAGTTACTAGCTGTGTTTCCATAATGTATTTGATGCACTTTTTGCATTCCAAAAAGTTAATGGAAACAGCAAGATTTCAACAAAACTTCTCCAAATTCAGCAAAAACGTTTTTACATTTGCTTTAGGTGGTTTCTGACTTCGTTGAAAACAGCTAAAGCACATAATGCGAGATGTACATGACAGCTTTTTTTATAATTTCTGATGTAGACAACATTTAACAATTCCTGTAGACCTCACTATTTTTCTTATGCAAATGGCCAAACTTTATTATTCTTTCAGTTTTTTTTAAGCTACATCTGGTTTTGTTTGCGCTACTGCTGTCAATGTTTATCACAGTTTTGTGTAACGTAGTCTGTACCACCATCTTCTGATGCTAACTTAGCTTATTGCTCAAAAGAATCGAAATAAGCTTAATGTACTTTTCCTTATTTTATGTATTTATTGCAACATTTCAAAAGTTTGGAAGCACAGCTGCTATTCATGAATTATAGGAATCTACTAAGGTTTTTCTGCGTTTTTTGACTGAATTGAATTAAAGACATTTGAGAGCTCCATAGATAATCAAATCCAAGGTGTCATCTTCAGATGTCTGCTTTGTCTGATTTACAGTCCAAACCCCAGAGATATTTAGAAAGCGGAAGTAATGTTTCTCAGAATAGTTGCTCATTATTTCCTTGTTAATTGACTAATTGGTTAAGTGTTCCCGCCCACAAAACAGTGCCAGAAAGTTCACATGGCTCCAGATCAGGTATTCCAGTGCCTGTACTGCAGTGCCTCCAGGTTTTAGGATGCTGTCAGAGGATTGCCTGCGCATGGAGACGACGGCGGTGTAGCTCGTTGTGTGCATCAGGAATCAAAGGCCGCCATTGTTGGAATGAGAAGCAGATGTTAGTGAGGAATTCTCCTGACTGCAGCAGTTTTTTTCTTTTTTCATGCCTAAGCTCTGAGCACTGCCTCTCTCTCCATCTCCCTCCCTCTTGCTCACTTTGCTGTATATATCCTCTCTCTTATTTTTCTTTAGCTTTGACACACTCTGTACCTGAAGCTATAGTTAAATCAGTGTGGTGACAGCCTCCCTACATGAGTCTGTTCTTCCATCTCCAAGCAGATATTTTTTCTTCGCCTCCACTCTCCTCTGCTTCTGCAGCTCTGCAGTAGTTGGACAAAGAGAGTCTAAACTCCTCTGATGGGACAGAATGAGAAAAAAAGAGGTGTATTTGTGACAGAGACTCTCTCTTGGTATCCCAACATGGGATTTGGTGTCATGCTGGACTCTGAGGTTTGCCACGTTGACAGAATCCCTGTTTGGGACTAAAAGGCAGGAGGAAGCTCAGTTGGCTGCTCTTTGTGCATGTGCTGCTTTAGATGGACTTTGGTGTTGCGTCACTCTTTGCACAGCAGCGAAAGGGGGATGGAAAGCAGCAGTAATGTCATTATCCAGCACTCTGCTTCTTCACACAGTGTGTAAGAGAATCCAGCCTTTCATTTCACGGTGGACATCCCCGCTGCAGTGATGTCTCGTGTGTAAACCAGACATGACACCATAGACTTTAAAACCCATCAATAATGACTGCACACACAGTTACGTCTGAATTACTACTGTCACTAAAATCAGCATCCGCTTTCACCATTCACCAGTTCAGCAGTGTTATAAATGGACAGTAACAAGGATGTGTCTGTGGAAGTCCGGAATCATATTTCTGGTTGAAAGCTGCTATATGATATGACTTCAACCAAACCCGCTTTAAGGGCCATTAATTTTTCTTCAGGGAGACAAGAGAAGCATATATTTGTCAATGTCTCCACCTTATACAGGGGTCTGAGAATATTAGTTGTTAAAATGGTTCTTAAAGTTGTTTTTTTGGATTAGTGTCATTCGGAGACACAGTGACGTCACCGGAGTAGTTCCAAGAAAGAGAAACAAAACCTTTTTTAACCTTTGCCTATGAAAATAACCATATGATCACTTTCTAGTCATTTCCGAAAATGTTTCCATCCAGAAGAAAAGTCGAACCTTTAGAAAAATGGCTAAATCTCTGCCTTTTACCTGTGGAATGCATTCATTTTTAGATAAGATGGACAGAGTTGAGTTACTGTGCTCTGTTTGAGATTGTTCAACCTTTCTACTTGTGCTTTCCATCTTGCTGTGCATTATGTCAAAGGTAGTCACTCTGCACAGCTCTGCATCAAGTAAAATTTGCTCATTTGGTGTGCAAATGAGGCCAAAATGGCAAAAATCAATATGCTTAATAAATGAGACTACATGTCAGAGCTATGGTGGCTGTGGAGCTACAATCATAGTCTGCTAGTAGTATTGGTTGGTCAGCTTAGGCTACAAGTTTCAACTGCAGATACAGTTTGTTAATAGTGATAACAGATAAATTAAAACTGTTTCCACTGCAAAACTTCAGTCAGTTGTTTTATGTTCAGTTTTGGCACAAACACCACATTGCATGAGGAATATTCACCCATCATCAACAGCATGTTTAAAGAAAAGTTTACTTTTTACAGTGTATCTGCAGTGGAACTGACATTAACCTCTTTGTATCGAGTGTAAATTCAGCTGAAGTGTGGACATGGTTTAAAGTTTGGCTCTTTTTTTTGTTTTCATGTCTCAACTACCATCAATTTGGCCTGTAAAACGATTAAAAACATGATATTTTCTGCAATTATGACATCTATCCTGGTTGACTTGCATCACTCTTGCACTCTGGAGGGGAAATGAGTGATGCAGGGAAGTGATCCAATTAGATGGGTCTCACTTCTAATTAACCTCGCCGCCATCACGCAGCTCAGCTGTTCTGTAGTAGCACCTGACATATGGTCATGGCAAGAAAGCAAGAACATACCCAGTGCGAGCATGTGTGGTTTATGTGTGTCTATTTTTGTCTCCATGTACATATGTTTTTGCGTGTGCAGTGCAGTTGTGATGTGTTTAGTCAAGGTCAGCAGCAGCGCAGGGAGCCGCCCCAGTCACGGTTCATCAGCAGACTTGGCTGAGTGGCTGGTTGCCTGCCACACTGCACATCCAATGACCAGCTTTAATGAGAACTGATGCTGTATGTCAACAGTGCATGTATTTATGGCTGCTTTGCCCGCGATGCTACTTGCCTCGGCAGAAACTAAGCCGACAGCAGGCATACTGAATGGCCAGTTAGTCTGAAAAGCACCTCCTGGCTGTGCAGCAGAGGTCCAGTTCTGCAGTAAAGGATGTTGTTTATTGGTGTCAGTTGTTTCAGGGTTGTTTTCACTGCTGCTTGATTTGTTAAAGCAACTATTTAATGATTTTTAAGACAGGTTTTCCCACTTTTACTCTCCCAGCGCTAATGACGGTAACTTAAATCCACTTTCTTGTGTTGTTAAATTGCAGTAGGAGGAGCAGTGAAATGTTGTTTAAGGTGAAACAGCTTACAAAACATTTGAGCTGAACTCCCTGTGAATAAGCACTGCATTCTCTAAGTATATCTTTTTAAATGCTAATTGTTTTTCACTCTGCAATGCAACCCTGCCCAGTATCCATCCTATCTGTTTTTAATGACAACACGGCTTCAAGGTGAGAGACTCTCAACAGGAAGAAGTGATAATCTGGACTGATTGTTCTTTAACATTCTTTTGTCTGGTCTGAGACTTTTCACACCCTCTGAAGGTCTCACACGTCCTCAGGCGTAGTTCAAGCTGTGAGCCACTTGCTGTTCATAGGAAAGCTGGTAAAGGTGGAGGTGTTTCTGTACTCTAGTGTGTGTCTGGGTGTGAGAGAGGTATATAGTTGGTAGAAAACAAAGCAACACACTGCTGTTAAAAGTTAAAGTGCGAATCTAACCTGACTTGTGTTCAGGTGCAGTAGAAAGTCACTATTTCTGAACACAGAAATTGGTGTTGCTCTGCGATGATAACAAATCAGATTTAGAGAATAAGTAAGCCTTTATTTCAAGCCAGTGCTGAAAATAGAATTTTAAATGCGTGTATTTCCCAGTCAGACTTTAGTTCAAAGATATAAAGTAGAAAGATTTCGGAGCAGACACAGCCCGAGTCTGACTTCTGCATATGAATACCAGCAGACGGTGAAAAATTCAAGCTAGTCAAACAGCTGAAAGCATGCCAACAGAACTGAGTGAGTTGACAAAAGCGATGCCAGGAGGAAAATGTGGCGCTGTTTGGCTTGTAGAGCCAACAAAGTCAAGACACCCAGTCGACATCTAAACCTTCATGCATAAGTTTCGTCACAGCTTTTCAAGTCGAGTGTTGCAATAGATTGTTTTTTTGCAGCAAAGTTGAGAACGGAATTTTGTTATGTTTTAGGTAAGAAGGTGACATAAATTGTGAAAAATGCGTCCCTTGATCAGTGTTTCCCTCACGCTGTAATTACATTTCATCAGTTCCTCTCCAGACATATGTTCACATGTTCCTCTGCGGTCATTGACATTCCCCTGAAGTGATGTCACAGAATCATGGACATAAGCAGGAATGCTCCCCTCCTTTTTTGTCATCTGTTTCTCCTATCCTGTCAGACTTTGTTAGTGCAGATTTGCTGTTTTTAAATGCTAATGTAGATCTTCAAGCAAATTCATAATTTTTCTGTCAACCACGCAGCCGCTGTCTCCTCCTCAGATTGCAGAGCACATCTTTACGGTCCATACATTTGCATACAGCAGAATGAACTAACATCAAGTCTGTCGTCCTCTCTGTGTCTCTGCAGTGGCTGGCTGCAGCTCTCGTCCTCATGCCCTGTCTGGTGAGCGCTGCTTGGCCTGCTGAGCCCGTAGGTGTGTCTGTACCGGGCTGCAGCTGAAGCAGGTCTACAGCTACTGGGTGGTGGTGGAGGTGGTGGGTCGTCAGAGGGCCCCCAGCAGGCGAAGAGGCCTGTCCAGTCCCAGCCACACGAAGATGAACAAACTGAACTTCCACAACAACAAAACCATGCAGGACCGCCGTTGTGTTTGTGTGTTTTTGCCCAATGATGACACGCTCAATGTCATAGTCAATGTGAGTAGATACAAAAACTTTTTTATTTATAACAATGCTGATGTCAGTCTATTAGAGGCACAGAATAACTTAGAGAGCACCCCCAAATCAGCTGTAACCTCCTGAAGCCCAAGCAACTTTAGGCCATTTTTGCTCCTGTCACATTTTTACTCACTGTGGGCTCATTTTTCATGGCAGTAAGAAGTTCTGCACCTCTATGGAAACAGCACAGCCATGGCAAAAAGTGGAGAGGAATCACTATATTGTCATAATTAATACCAAAATTAAAAGTACTGTAATATAAAGTAGTATTGCACAACAATTTTCCAAGTGTCCACGGGTTTTACCAACACTGGAAAAAAATGGTGGACAGTTAACTGTTGCATGTTTCCATACTTCTCTCCTATCTGCTATGTGTAAACAGCCTGCAGTACAGCCCAGTTTTGACTAATAAGTTCCTGAATTTTATCATGCAATTTTTAAAATAAATGACATGCCTTTCAAACCTGTCAGCGCGTTTTAGACTTGAGAAAGTTACAGCAAATTTAAAACAGGCAGTTTTATTTTGTAGATAGATTTTGAAGTCAGACATAGATAAAAATAAACACTTTCCCTGCTCTTTAACACTTTCATCATTAAAGAAATGGTTTGATAGTTGGTCACATGCGGGGAAAATACATGCCTTTTTGCTGAAACTTGAGATGATTAACACCACTTTCATGTCTGTATAATAAATCTAAAGCTTGGTTAGCTCTGCTGAGGATAAAGGGTAGAAACAAGTAAACAATAGCAGCATGCAACATTAAAATAGAAACTTTTAAAAGTTTATCCAAATATTGTAGAGCTAGCTGTTTTCCAGATGCTGCTGATCTTTTTGCTAAGCTAACTAGCTGCCAGCTGTGGTATTCACATAACTCTGAGCAAAGTCAATAAGCTTGGTTCCTAAGTATGTTTAGGCCCATACAAATGTGCTGCACATATATGCTCTTACTCCTAACAGCATTTCACAACAGCTTGAGATAAACACATTAACAGTCTGGTAGCATGTGTGTCATTATTTATGGTTGTGATATTTATGATATTGCTAATAGATGCCCTGGGAAAGCTATAAATCTCTTGATCTCTCCTCCTCAGGTGAAGACTTTATGCCAGGAACTGTTGGTCCAGGTGTGTGACCTCCTCAGACTGAAGGACTGTCACCTGTTTGGACTCAGTGTTATTCAGAGTAAGTTCTTCTCTTCATCTCTGGGGTTCGATTGGAGGTCACATATGTTGCTTTGTTGTGCACCACACACAGTTTATTTACTTTGAAGTCACTCATCTGCTGCACTGATTGTTTTTAATTATATAAACACGTTTTGATTCTTAACTATGCACTGCTGCGGTTCCATATCATTTGTACAGCAGATTTGAAGCAAACTTTCAAAATGACACATAGAAAAGAGAAGAGAAAGCCGAAAACAAAACCAGCTTTGCATTCCAATATACATATTATTCTTTATAGTATGCCACACAAATGTTAAATATGTCCCAGTACATAGTGTGTCAGATGTAGTGCATTCTCACCCACAATCCTCTGCGCCATTACATTGCATGAACACGCTAAGCCGACTTGAGCACAGAGACAGATGACATCTTATTTTGCACCACAGACTGCACTTGATGAAAGTTTATTATGATAAAGTATTATGTCCCAGTTTTATCTGAACTGCATGACTACACGCATGAGAATAGTGTCGACTTTATGAGGGCATTTACAGTATGTACTCAAAGAAAGAAGAAAATATATGTGTTTTGGGACACAGCCCAGGTTTGCCAACTGCTAAAAAGACCGTGAAGCAGAAGAAACCAACAATACTTTGGTCATATTGTGAAAAAGATGTTAAGAAGGCCTTTAGGAATTGTTCTCCTATGAGAAAGTTTTTATTATTGTTTCATGTCAGCTGGTATGGCCCATGTTCAGGCTCTCATGTGGCAAAAACAACAAAGGAAGTGCAAATTGCTGATCAATTATGTGAGTTAAATGTTTGCCACAGAGTCAAAACCCCTCTCAAGTGAGTGTAAGAAGTTTTCTTTGTCACATCTTGCTGTGTCCATTAACTTTTTCTAATCAAAATTCAGTTAAAAATACATTATTAAAACACACTTAAAGTCACTAAGCATAGCAGAGCCTCTTAAAAAAAATGTGTAACCAAGGAGTTACTTTCCTCAGACCAGTAACTTGGCTGAGTAACAGGAATCAGCCCTCAACGTAGCATCTCTCACCTATCTGTCATGACGGTCTCCCAGGAACCAGACCCTCCTCGTTCTGACTGGCTGCCATTGTGTGGCAAGACCAAAGTTGTTTTTACGGTGACGAGGCTCGACGAGGGTCGTACGTACAGAATGAGTCACCGTGTCTGCTCTGTGGTGGGGCTGACAGCGGGTGACAGTTGTAGGCAGCTGCAAAGGGAGAGTAAATTGCGAAGGCAGTGTTTTCAGGCAGCTGGCCTCCAGATGAGCCAATAGCAGCCCTGCAGGTCAGTTGAGCAGGAGCCAATGGGTCTGATTGTGGGACATTCCTGGAGTGCTTGTCTGAACAGCGTGAAATCCCCAAGACAAACAGAGGCCACCCACTCCCTGTGTGTCACCCACTGTCACCCCTGACCAGAGCGTCTACAACAGACCCACGTTCAGATATACCAGTGCTTAGTTGTGCTGAAAACATTTACAAAATGAAATAAATCCTGTATTCATGAATTCTGTCACAGTTTAGGTGAGATATAGATGTGAATTTGCTTTGCAGCGTGGAGCTAAAACTATGAGTTGATGGCTTTTAATATTAGTCTGCATTTATGTAAAAAGCAAAGTCACCAAGATTTTACAAGTTCCAGCTTCCAAATGTGGATAGTTGTTGTTTTTTAGGACTCTACAATTACAAATTTAAAATCTTTTGGTAAATATTTCCAGATATTTCTACCACTCATATCTGTTGCAGCTGCAAGTTGTATTTTAAACATCCACATAGCCTTTCATAAATGATGTTCCACTCTATGTGGATTGACATCAAAGACCACAAAATTAAATTTGAGGGTCACTTCACCCAAATATCAAAAAATGTACTTTCCCACTCTCCCCTGGTTCACTTCCACTTCTACCAATGCACGACCGCAAAAATAGGTCTGTGGATCGGCCCCAGTCAGAGGAATATTGTTTCTGGAAGCAGATAGTGCTATTGAGTATTTCTAATGTAATTTTTGGATTCCTTAAGTGCCACAAACCAAACATAAGTGACCTCAAGTGTAATAACATGGCGGCAGAAGTCTCAGCTGCGGAGAACTCAAATCATCACCAAATAAACCGAAAGTTTTCGTGGGAAATGTTTTAAATTTAACAGTGTAGAAACAAGGCATCTTCACGGATCTAGTCATTACAGTTCCATGTAAACAAACAGTCAAATTCCAGATAAGGTTGATAAAATAAGCATTGACGTTCTGTCAGAGAGGCTCTGCTGCTGCCCTTTATGTGTCTTTTGCTTTTCAACTGGTTCTTATTGTATAGAAACTGTTGAGCTGTCGCATCAGCAGCCTTCGACCCATGAAAGGCGTCACTTCAGGAGCAGATTAAGACGTGATGGAGTGAGGTGAAGAAATGAGCAGCAGCAGAAGCTCAGACTACAAAGCCAAGTGCAGAGGCTGACTGATGTGGCTGCTCTGAGGGGGTCTTTGAATGGGGCTCATTCAGGGGGGATTTCTCCACTGTATATATCCAGGTGTACACACTCACATGCTGATGACAGAGTGTCTGAGCTAAACCTGTGTCTCTCCTCCTTCAGATAATGAACACATCTATATGGAGCTGGATCAGAAACTGTCCAAGTACTGCCCCAAAGAATGGAAGAGAGAAGCCAGCAAGGTGAGAAGTGATGTAATGGATTATTGACGTTTCAATCACAAGTTAAGCAGAGGACATTAAGTCTCTTTTTGTCAACACACATTTCACATAGCTTTCCAGCTTAAGTCACAAAAACTGGATTAAATAGATCCTCTACCTGGGATCCACAAAATTTATACAAATAAAATTCAGTGTCAGGAAGGTATGCTTTTCTACTCACTGGAATCAGAAATTTAAAACTCTGCTATCAAAATGCAGGACTCCAGACTAACTTTTCCAACTTTCTTAGTTGGTTGTGCCACCATAAGATTCAGTGTCACCAAAAACCACTTTAAATAGAGTTGAATAAGGAGCTCTAATGTCATATTTTCCTAAGTGATTTTATATGCTTGGCATTTTTCAAGAGCGCAGTGCATTTTCAACATCGATACTACAATCGATCATGTTCATTTAACTGTGGGAAGCCAAAGTTGTGACCACTGTTGATACTTGTTTACTTTTTCAGCATTAGCACTCCATTAGTCATCTTGATTGAATGTTGGGGGCTACTTTTTTTATTTTTTTATTTTTTTTTTACAAATTACTCATTCAGTGTCCCTCTGTCTGCACTTGTCTCTTTATCATTAGGTTAGTCTGAGTCTGACCTTTCTTTATCTTTGTTTGTTTTAAAATAATGAGCTGTAGATGCTTCATCTTACTCTATTTATTGCATGCTGTACTCATATGATGCTCCATTTTTATTGTAAATACCACCTATTTGCACCTTATTGTAAAAATTAACAATTTTATTGCATATTTCTGTAAATACCAGCATTATGGGCACCTTATTCTATGTCTTCGACCAACACAATTTGCACATCAATTGCATGCTATTTTGTACATAGTTCCTCTCTTTATCTGTCTTGTATGTGACATGTGTGAGCTACTGGATACCTTGAATTTCCCCAAGGAGCTGATTAAAGTATCTATGCATCTATCTTTGGAAAACAGTAACAGCTACATAGATAGTTTCACACATCAGGCAGGGACAGACTAACTAGAGCAGTGAAGAATATCCACAACGATTAACACAGTAACTACCCACGCCGACCAGAGTGTCTCTAATGAACGCCATACACTCACACAAATGCAACCGTGTGAAGTTTGGACTCGCACACTCTCAAAAAGTGCAGTCTGGAGCGCTACAATGCACAAGCTACTTGGCAGGTATTTTATTTTAGCCATCTTGATGATCTTGTCACAGTCTTCTGTTGATTCAGTCTGTCTCAGAGTCTTCTGTCTCTTCACGCGATCGCAGACCGACTCCATGATGTGGAGATCAGGTCTCTGTGAGGGTCAGACCATCTGCTGCCAGACTCCTTGTTCTTTTTGCAGCTGAAGATATTTTTTCATAACTGGCTTGATGTTTGGGCTTGTTGTCAAGCTGCAGAATAAATTCGGGTCAGATGCCTCTCCAGTTTAGATAAAAACATGTCAAGTGTTTAAAAGGTTTCATAGCTGCAAGTATTTGCCTGTTTTTACTGCTGTGTTTACAAATGTTAGTGATTTAAATACATCAGAAATTATGAAAATGTTTATTATTTTCTCCTGTGTAACTAACAACCAAAACGATGAAGTCACTTTTCTGTTTACATTTGTGTGTCACTTGCTTTGTTTTAGTTCATGTATTAACTAATGACATATCAGCCTAGTTAGTAAACACACGTGTTCTGCTGTGTTTGCTTATATCATGTGATACAACATCTGAGAAATGACGCTGGAATGTTTGTATAATTGTTTACTTGTTCCAGCTGGACACAAAACTCCTAAAAGCTGCTTAGAAGCTGCTCTTTTTGTCTCACTTTTCACTTTCCATACCCTTGATATAACCATTATTCATCCAATCTGATATGAGTAATAAATTCTGCTGGTTGTAGTAAATAAACAAGCATTTTCCACTCACATGTTTTTCAGGGCATTGACCAGTTTGGGCCTCCGATGATCATTCACTTCAGAGCTCAGTATTATGTTGAGAATGGGAGATTGATCAGGTCAGTAAAGAGTGACATGTAAAAACAATATGCAAATGTAAAAATACCTGTACAAACTACACTGACATCCCTCCATTAAGCTTTAGTTATCCTTTAAAGCTGGTTAAATCTACTCTGTCTGCCCTGCAGTGACCGGGCGGCCAGGTACTACTACTACTGGCACCTGAGGAAACAGGTGCTGCTCTCTCAGTGTATCCAAAGGGAGGAGGCCTACTTCCTCCTGGCAGCCTTCGCCCTGCAGGCTGACCTCGGCAACTTCAAACGCAACAAGCACTTTGGGAAATACTTTGAACCTGAAGTGTACTTCCCCCCGTGGGTGAGTATATCTAATGCACACCGCATGTGTGCTGAGCCCCCGACTGTCAAACCTCTCAGGGCAGAAGAGGGAAGATTTAAGATGACAGACAATCATCCTGCACATTCACACACTTTACCTCCTTGTTCACACCAAATCATATGTGGATTTTCTCCACCCTATTTAGCACGTACACCTGACCACATTTTATAGTAATATCACAAGCAAAACATGACTTTGTCTTGCTTGAATACCTTTTGGGACACTTGTCTGGGTCCTGTGACTCGCATACACTTGTCTTTTTCACATTTGGCCTTTATTTTTATGTGTAGGATATGATTTTATTTTATCCAGCTAATGGTAATTTTTATTATTAATTATTCTTATTACTTTCTCGATTAACAACCAGTTAGCTGTTGCAAAATGCGCATCACAGTTCCCCAAAATTTAAGGTAACATCTTTAAATGTCTCCTTTGGACCACCCAAAAGGTTCAAAACTTGATCATGTCCAACATAAAATAATTTAAATTTGAGAAAAACAACAAATCTTCTCTGTGAAGAAGCTGGAACAGGTTGATTGAGGGCATTTTTTGCTTACAACGTATCTGTGGGTGGGCGATCTGATGGGCTTATATTGATCTGAATTTAGTAAAGGATCTAATTTTTAGACTAATCATATAGTTTGCATCAATACAGGTGTTTTTGTGAGTATTTTATTTTGAAGGTTCAGTCGTTTCTAACCAGTTACTAGCGTCCTGTCGGGGTGGATGAAGATTACCAGCGAGTAAACCAACAAAGCAGGCAAACCACCGTTACTGTTTAGAAGTTTGTGAATAAAATCGGAGTGAAAAACAGGATCCAGGTTTTTCTAGGTTGGGCTTTTATCTTTGAGTTGAATTGGCTAATTGTGTATCCAGGCAGCCAAATGTACAACTAATGATCACATGAGCTGATTTAGTTTTTGTATCATGGATCTATCCTAAAAGCTTGTGATGTGATCCTTCGGCCAGATCGCTCACCCCTCCAACGATTTACTGTGTGTGATCAATGGACTAAAATTTAAATGTGAATCAGAATGTGACTTAATGATACTGCAGCAAGAAAAACTGTTCTATAATGAGCATTCCAGTGGCTGTTGTACTTTATTTTGATTGCATTCTGGTAGGGAGCCACTGTACACACAAAAAACCTTGAAAGTAATGTTAAAAGTGAGTAATACAGTGAACACATTAGTGTATCAGACTAGTAAAGCCTTCTGTGGTGAGTCTGTCTGATATACCAGTGACTCACAGTGAATGTCCTTGTATTACACCAGTGAAATAAAGGGGTCTAAGATGTAGAAAACCAAAGATAAATTGCTGTATCACTGGCCAAGGAGCTGAAAGTACAGTGAAGGTTGTGTTAGAATGTGTTTGAGTCTGTTAGGCATTGTCCTGTCCTGCAGTATGCGGGTCTGAAGCCACCTTCCATTAATCACACTGACCAAACACTTAACAGCAGCTCCACATCTGAGCATGTGGGATAATAAGAACTGGGACACCAGGTTTATTTTTGTCCCTGGAAGTGGCACACACACTGTTTTTCCTTTTTTATTTTAATCTTGAGAAACTCTCCAGATGACATGGCTATTCGGGCATCACTGCCCCCCAACCACCACCCGTCTGAATATGACAGCCACGCCCGTCTGATTGCCCTCCACTTCCTGTGATTAGCCTCCTTATCACCACTCCAAACCAGCGGTGACAGGAAATTGTTTGAAGATGAAGAGTGTGTGCTACCCTACAGTAAATCTCCCACAGATTTAGGTGCTTAGAAAGCGTACTTACTTAGAAAATCTTCAAAAGCTGCTCGCAACGCTCAGCAGGAGCGTTTCCGGTTGCTGCCTCTGGCTACCGTTCAGTCTCTCCAGGTTGACATCTGTTTGCCCTGCGGCAAGCAGCTTCATTACCCTCATTGGCAACCTGTGCTGCCAATCTGCTATAATGAGCCTGTACAACTTCAGGATAGCCAAGCCTGATGGCTCTCTCTCTCTCTCTCTCTTTCTCTGTTCTGCTCAGGTGATAGCCAAGCGTGGCCGTGAATACATCCTGAGGCATATCCCGAACATGCACAAAGACCAGTTTGCTCTCACAGCTTCAGAGGCTCACCTCAAGTACATTAAAGAGTGTGCTCAGCTGGATGACGTCACAGTTCACTACTACAGACTCTACAAGGTGAGGAATGGGACTCAAATGACCTTATAAATAGCTTTTGTGCTAGTAAATTAAGGCTTTTCCAACACAATCACAGTTATTGTTGCTGCCTAAGAGTATGCATGTAATATCAGTACTATTGTTTTTTCTACTTGTGTGGAGTTTTTGGCTAAGCAAGGCTTCAACCTTTTGAATTCTAAGGAGTTTGTTGTGTTTTTTTTTTTTTTGCTTCATTTTTCACTGCAGTATAAAGTCCGGCACCTCTATGGAAACGGCACAACAATGACTAGAAGTAGAGAGAGCTCAGGGATGTTGTTTGAGACTGTTATAATGCAGTAACTCATAAAACAGAAAAAAAAACTAAAGTTGAATCTCTTTATTTTACAAAATTAAAAAAAAAAAAATTAAATCAACATATACAACATTTTCTCAAGTGCCCAGTTGTAATTGCAAATAGTTATCAATATTGGCAAAAATGGTAACTCTCCATACTATGTATTTTACGGCTTACATGTATAATGTGCTTCTCTACTTGTCTCTTATCTGTTCTATGTAAACACAGCTTGCAGTTTAGCCAAAAAGTCCCTGAATTTTTGTAACGTGACTGTTGGTCATCAGCTGAATCACTACTGGCTTCCCAGTTATGCCGAAGAGCACAGAATATTTTGTTTTTTCAGAGCAAACAATTTAACTTTGGCAATTTTTTTTCAATGAAACTTGTAGAATAAAATGATTCTGATGAAAGTTTTGCAATTTCAAGCTTAGATTTGATCAGGTTATCCAACCAGATGGCACATCACAAATTCATAGCTTAAATGTTGTCTCAAAGTTAAAAAATCCAACAATTTTCTCAGTTTTTATCATTTCTGGCTCTGATAAATGATGTAATTTTTTGCGATTTTGTAAAGACGACATGCCTTTCCAAGCTGCCAGCGGGTTTTGGGATTCGGAGGGCTGATACACTGACAGCTCATTAGGTTTCAGGTTATTCTGCTCAGTTTCTTTCACATCTTCAAGGATTTCTTCTCTTTCCACAGGACAAAAAAGAAGTTGAAGCATCTCTTACATTGGGGCTGACTTTACGTGGGATCCAAATATTCCAGGTAAGCAGTTAAGGTTATATTTTTACTTTTACTACACTTGCACCTACTTACATTTTACTCTGTTGCTGCTGCTGTTGTGAATGTAGTAGAAAACATGCTAGTCCCAGTTTATCTAATGTGAAGGTGCGTAGATTTCGTATGTTTAATATCTGAAAACTTTCAATGTCAAAATGCCAATCAAACCATGTGAAGCTTCTGTTTTTCTTTTCATCTATTGTGCTTATTGATGTTTCTTTCATGTTTTATGTCAAGCACCTGTGGGATAATAAAGTTTACTTGGTTTTAATTTACGGTATAAATCTAAAATCTGTGATTTTAAGATGTCAGCTTTGTCTTTTTGTGAGCTTTATTCACATTCTCTGCCATTTTATATCCAAAATCACAAATCAGTTGATCAAAAAATTAAATAACAAATTAATCAGACGTGAAATTAAATGTTAGTTGCTGCCAAAAGACAAAATACAATATATTGATGCTCTCTTGGCTCCTGATTCGGGAAAACGGCTGAAACAAGTTGATAGTTCTGCACTGGTAGATTTCTTACTTGCTTTAAACAACAAAGTTAGACACTCAGAGCTGAATATAGGACAAAAGCTGCTTGTCGGGAGTCTTTACAGTAAGTTGCAGCAGCGCTGTCATTTCTTCTTTGTTGAATTTTTAATCAGCTAGAAAGCATCCACATACTTGTGTGTCTGTGTTGCAGAATGTCGGCTCTGTGAGGCAGCTGTTGTACGACTTTCCCTGGACCAATGTGGGAAAACTGGTATTTGTGGTGAGTCACATGCAGTATCATCATTTGTTTTGTTTTTGTTTTCTAAGATGACGAAACCCGAGCATCCTCTGGCTCACTGCGATGTTTGTGAAAGCCTCCCTCCTGCTCAGGGTCGTGGAAATTTTTACGCAAGGCTTCTTCTCCCCACACTGCTGTTTTATCTTGGCCCTGCAAGTCCTCTGGAACTAATCAGGGATTTAGAAAGACTTTCCCTGCACACACACAGACACACATGCTCACATACTGTATACTACATATATATTTCCATGTAATCAGCAGTAGGATTTTCTCTGTTACGGTATAGCTGCCTCGTGAGTCATCTGTTTCATCAATTATCACTGTTGTCCCTGCACCCTTTGAAAGAAAACCCCGTTAAATCTTCTCATCTCTGCTCTGAGTCAGCTTGTCGTTAAGCTGAGCACAGCAGTCGCTTAATTTACTTCCATAGGGTTTCTGTTATCGCAGGAAGGCAGAGCAGCTTACTATATATCTGTTTCACTCTGACGGATTCAAATTTTCAGCCAGTTGGCTATTAATCACAATCCAGGGAGGTCGTTATTACTTATTGCTGCACCAAAACGGGGCTCCTTGTGGCTCTAATTTTGGCTACCTCTGTATTTTTATCCAACAGAGGCTGCAAGGTCTCTGGGAAACTTGTTTTGTTGTCCCAAGAGGGAGTTTTGGTTTGTTCTAATTTTGGAGCAAACAACCGTCGCATCTGCCACACAGTTCACGGAAAAGACATCCTGTTTTCCTCATTCTTGTTTTTTCGGCGGTTTCTCCGCGTCTGCAGCGTCGTGAGAGTGAATGAGCGGTGGCGTGGCTGTGGTTTCACTGTGGACCCGAAGGGCCTCTCGCGGCCCCGTCCCACCCTTCTCCTGAATAACAGGCTTTCTCCTCCACCCCACCCACGAGTCACGTCATCCAACACCGCTGCTGCAGCAACAGGCGAGCTGGAGAGCAGAAGGACGTGTGGGTCAATAAACACCAGATGTTGTGATGGTTTGGGGGGGGATTTTCGATTCAGGGGTTTGGCCTTTGGAATAACTTTAGCTCATCTTTTGTGTCAAGGTTTACAGAGAGGAGGGAGTGTTTTCTGCTTCGTGTTAGAAAAGGGTGGAATTCAGCCTTTCCCAGGCAAAAGGTTCCATTTGTGCTCTCTTGTGAGGGTTTGATCTGCTGCCTCTGAAAGCTGAGATGAAGTCATCACCCCGTGTCATGTGGTGTTGGATCTTCGGCCAGCCTCTGGCTCCCCAGTTCTCTGGTCGATGCTGAGGAATAGTTGGACAGCAGCTTCTTGCTGATGGTGTGTTTTCGATGTGTGTGGCCTGAACAGTTGTCCAGCAACTTTAAATGGACTGATCGTGTGCACTACATGAAACTAGAAACTTTTCTAAAGTGGTTTCTAGCTACCTTTTAATAACCTGCTACTTGACACCCATCTGCTGCTGTGAGTTGGTCTTTAGTTACCACCAGCAGGGAGGCTGTTGATTTATTATGTCTGGTCCTGGTTTTTACATTAGTTTTGCCCATTTCATATCATAAATAGCCAAATCCTGAATGCTTACATATGCTAGTGTAATCATCAAAACTAGGGGTCAACTGAGATATTTGTTTCAGGACTGATACAAAAAGCAATTATTAGTAATCATACATACATATACATAGATAACATATATACATTTACAATAAAAATGCTAGTCTTGGTGTCAAAGTTAAGAACATAAACACCATTTAAAAGAGAACAGTCAAACCAATCAAAACCTTTATCATCCATTTACATAGATTACCAGCAGCCAATCTGGTTGAGAATCACTTTAAAACTTGTTTTGTTGAACTTCTGTACATTCATATTTGCAGTGGTGCTGCAGCGTGATGCAGATTTGGAAAAATCTAAACTGCAAGACTCCCATGTTGATGACATTCAAACGTTCACATCACCTGAGAGCAGAAGACTGTTGCATGACTGTGGAGTTAGAAGTATGATAGTTAGAAATACTGTACTTTGACCATAAAGTACTTTGTCACTTGAACTTGAACTGAATGATGTTTGTTTAGTTTGCAGACACACCAAGACAGACTTCAAAGATTTCAGAGCTTCCCAAAATGCCTTTAGTGTCATTGCGAAAGTACAGTGAAATTGGATCGGTTGTAACTTGGAAGTTATGACATGAATGATGAACCGCAAAGCATGTAGAGAATATTTTAGGCCTGATGGTAACAAGAAAAATCCCAACAATGGCAGCGACAAAGTCGTTAAAAAGCTCCACTGATGCCCTTCTCTGTCACTTCATACACAGATGTTTACTGTGTTTTGAAAATCCCATTTTCATACAGATATAAAACCTGAACAATTTCTGAATGCATCTAACCTATCAACATAAAAACTGTCCTAGAACAGAGTTCCCTGTTGGCTTTGAGGTTTAGTCAGTGACCATGAAATGCAGCGTCTCCGGTTTGTGGGTTGGATGTCTTTGTCTTACTCTGTTTCTGCCTCCCTTCATTTCCTGTCTACTGTCTATTAAAGAAAGAGAATTCTTTAAAAAAATGTCCTATAACATATAAATTTACGCCATGCACAGTTAAGACATGTAGCCTGTAAATATAGGCTTTAAAAACCAAACAAAAACAGCCGAGGGTTTAAAAGGTTTAAGATAAAAAAGCATTGCTTGGGAGAATAAAGTTCACAGTAGCCTGTTGGACTCTCAATTTGCCTCATTCACACCTGGCTGCTGCCCAGTTCGACTTCGGTGTTTTACTGGTGGCCTATTGGAGCAGCAGAGCAGCAGTTTGAGGTTAAAGATAAATACTCAGCTTGAGGGATGGAAGAGAACTTCTCCTGCAGTTTCCCACCCAGAGTTTTTCTGCCAGTCCAGGGATTTCAGCAGGAAATCTTGCTGCCTCTGCCCACAGAAATGTTCTTTTATAGGAAAGCTGCTTTCAGAGAACTGTCAGTTGGATTTTATGAACTCATTTCCCTACAAAACAGAGTTAAATTTCTACAATGTGCCATCCTACCTTATACATAAGCTTTAAATGTACTTGGATTCAGCTGCTTTCTTTAAAAAGTGTCTGGATAAATACAGTGAAGCTCGGCCCTGTAGTCAGAAATGTGCGGCTCTTTGCATTTTTCGGAGGTTTTAAACCCACTCGTCGCCTCTGAAAGTCCAAACCCTTGCAGAAATGTTTATAGGTCTGAATTGAAAACAACCCCGCTGACACCAAAGACAGCTGTTATTGGGTCGAGGCTTTGCCAAAAGGCGCGGGAGAAAGCACAAACCCACCATTTTAGTTTTTTCCGTGCATCCAGCCAACATGTCCTCTCCCTGGAAAATCATCAAAACTGCTCAAAAATGCTCAGTTCTAATGTGGAAATGAAGAACAGATACACAAACGGTCTGCTACTTTGTGTTCGGCTGCAGCATAGTTTTCAGGAACAGATTTTGTTCTTATGCCGATGTTTGCCTTCAGGCCTTCCTGGCGCTTACTCATTAAATCATCAAATCCACATTCCAGTTTCATAATCCTTGTATTATTATGAACTGCTGTAAATCACAGAGTCCTATAATCAACATTTTTTTTTCCTCCTCCTTCCACGTTCTCAGGGGAAGAAGTTCGAGATCCTCCCTGACGGTTTGCCCTCAGCCCGTAAGCTCATCTACTACACCGGTTGTCCGATGCGATCTCGCCACCTCCTGCAGCTGCTCAGCAACAGCCACCGGCTCTACATGAACCTGCAGCCTGTCCTCAAACAGGTCCGACGACTGGAGGAAAACGAAGGTATGTTCCCGCAGTTTTACTTGATTATGTAATTGCGGAGTATGTGCCAGAACACCATAGCATAAAGGTTATAAATCTTCAAAATCCCCCAAGTTTTTTACCTTGTTAAATGTCCGTATGGTGTTTATTTTTATATATCACTGGAGACATATAATAATCGAAACAGGCAATTCACCCCACATTGGCACATTTTATCCTTGAAACTGCAGTGCACTGATGATGGTTTAAAAAATTTGGGAACAAACTTAACAAACCAGTAGTATAAACTTGGAAAATTGAGTTTTCTGCATCGTTATTCTGCTTCAGAATGGCTGAATTACTCCAATATTACAACTATTCATTGTGTAGAGTGTAGAGAAGATTTATAGTATTTGAGCAAAATCGGTGAGCTGGTGTGCTCGAGCTGCAACGAGTGGACAGCGAGGAAGGGACGTCGTAGATCCAAACTTTTTTCAGAGAAAATAACACAGTAGAGTGACATCTGAGTCTTTTAAAGCAGGAAGAGGTTATTTTCATGGAAAAAATCATAAATATCTAACTTTATCTTAATATGGAGATGAGTTTTTTGGGATTTTAGAGATTTAATTGAAGTTAAATACAACAGAAAACACTCAATTTCAGCAGCTGCTTTGCCAGAAATACAATAAAAGGATGTAGCAATAACCTCCTGAAGTCTGTTGTTGCCTGGAACACTTAACCCCTTTTTTTTAAGATCACTTTGGTTTTTGCACTTTGCACTTTTGCAATTAAACAAAAACTGTTATTCGTCAACTTTAGAGCTGCACTTCAGTGAATTTGGTCGCTATTTTAGAGCCACGTTTCTATTCTTTCCATGAAGAATAGAAAGCTTATTGGATGCAGACTGTATCATTATATTTAATGAACAGTTTTAAGATTGGAGTCCCTATTCTCATCTAACTATACACCAGAAATAGTTCTTTACCAAAATGTTGAACTTTTGCTTTAAACGTTGCAACTTAAAGACAGTGTTTACGTTTTGCCACAAAGAAATAACATTTTGAGCAACAGTGGATCCAGTTTGTTGAATATTAAAAAACAAAAAATAGGAATTTTTGTTTAATACAAGATAGTGCAAACAGCCATGTAAAAGTCAAATTCAGGGAAAATATAAATTTATTCCTCGAGCACATGCAAACAAACACACTAAGGTGTATCGACTCTAGATCTTCATCAAGGTCTGACAAAGACCTAGAAGGAATGTCCTTTGCCTGCACTCGAAGAATAAATGGTTATTGTTGTTTTTTCACCTGAACTTGGAGTTTTTCCAGGTTGTCTACGCTGCATTGTATTAACCAAGACTTGTTGGATTGTATCTTTGTATTTCTACCTGCCACATCATGTAGCACCTGCCATGTCAGCCCTGAGAGCCGTGCAGCGCTTCCTTCCTCCTTTGTAACCTGTTAAATATTAAAGTTTGCCTCTATTTATGTGACTCCAGAGAAGAAGCAGTACCGGGAGTCGTACATCAGCGATGCTCTCGAACTTGACATGGACCATCTGGACAAACGTTCTCGAGCCAGCGGCAGCAGCGCAGGCAGCGTGTCTCATCACAAGCGTCTGTCTCGCCACTCCACGACCAGCCACGGCAGCTCGCACACATCAGGCATCGAGACGGACAGCTTCAGGGCCCCCGGTCAGGCCCCGCACAGGCCTCTACGAACCTGCAGCTCGTCCACAACCAGCCACGGGAGCTCGCACACCTCCGGCATCGAGAGCAGCGGCAAGGAACGGATCCTAGATGATGATGGTGAGAGAACATTTACCGTACATACGTTTAACTAAAATCTAACAGGGTTGTTCCATCTCAAATCATCAGGGCTCTTCTTCTGATTTGCTTAAAACCGTTTTATCATAAACTGTTGATGATTTAAATGATATCTGTGAAATTTTAGCTTGATTTACTAAATACTGCCTTTTGCTGCTTTTTAAAGTAGTAATTTAAATCATTTTGACTTGTTCTCTCACACATTAAAATTTGAGGCTATGTTCGAATGACAATATCTTAGCAGCCTTTAAAGACAAAAACACATCCTAGATGATGACAGTGGGACATGCTGACATGCATGTAAAAACAAAGTCTCTCAGGGTTATTCCATCTCAAATTGTCAGAGGCCTTCTGCTCCACCACCTTCAATTTGCTTGAAACTTTTTTATTTTCCAAAATGCTCTCTGGAATAAAAACTTAAATGACCATTATTTGAAAAAAATTAATCAAAAATTTCAGCATGTTGTTGAAATTGGAGACTGTGTTTTACTGACAATATCTTAGGAATGATTAAAGACAAAAGCCTGAAGGTTTTGCTGTTATTTCTTATTATGTCTTTGATTCATCATATGCATGAAACATAACATTAACAACAAAACTAATTAGATTATTTGAGATGGAACAAACCATCAAGACATTTGTTTGGGAAACAACAGCATATCTGATGAGCAGAAATATAAATTCAGTCAGTAATATTATCAGTCATTTTTGATTCAGTGATTTTAGATTTCAAGTAACATTTCTTAGAGCAATATAACAGCAAAATTTAAGCTGTAAAACTTACCTAATTAACATCAATAGCAAACACAACATGTAATTAAAGAAAGAAGTTGTCGTCAGCAGATAATACTGAACACTGATGGCTTGTGAAGGGATTTCTAGGCTTTGATTCTGCACCGACAGACCTGCAGATACAATGATGAGACACTAGAATGGTGCAGATTCCCAGCTACAGGTCCAAGTTATGTTTGGTATTATGTTTTAAGTTGTAATAATTCACATAACATTCGTCCCTGCAGAGATTGAGATGCTGGTGGACGACCCCAAAGACTACGAGGAGCTCCATGAGATGGCTCTGGATCAGGAGCTATGCATCCACATCACAGAGGACATGCTGACCATGTCGCCTGATCAGACCAACGGATACTCAGGTAGAGTTTCTCAATGTTTTTAACTTGTTAAGTACATGTGAAAAGCAACAAACAACCCTAAAGTAAAACCCAGAGTTGTGAATTTTTGCCACCTGCTCCCTGTGAGCTGATAGAGGCTGCGACATTCTATATCTAAAACTATCTCTTGTTTTTCCCTCTAGGTCTGATAGTAAAAGATGTCAGCTCGTCCACTTCCAGCTCCTCGGAGACCGTCGTCAAGATGAGAGGACAGAGCATCGAGTCTCTGCCGCAGGTAATTAATGTTTAATTCATCAGCAGCGCCCAGATACAGCAAATACTGTCGCCCCAAAGCACTTAGATGAAGAAATGCATTAAGAGAAACACAAAATCTTGCGATAAAAGTTATAAAAGTTTAACATTTCAGGGCCCATTTTGCTATTTTTCATCTAATGTTCCATGACAGTGACTCCTCTTCAGCTCAGTTGAGCTTAAAACTATCAGTGACAGTCTGTCAGAAGACTTTTGTTTCTTTCCATTGTGTGCTAATGTGCCATAGTTTTTATGGGCGAAATAAAAACAAGAAAAACAAGATTCTCCAGCAACCGCTGTTCTCTAGTTCTTTGTAAATGGGTGTTTAGTAGTGAGACGCTGCTTCCTGTTCAGCATCTTATCTGTGTTGCAAATAATTCTGATAATAAGTGCTGGGATGGTGGTGTTTTTGTCTGCAATGTTGCATTGGTAGAAGACACTCATTAGTGTTGAGCTCGCACGAGAAAAACATTTTGCTCAACTTAAACACAAGGTGGGTTCTAATACCACTTCCATATTATATGGTAATCCAGAAATATGCAGTATGCAAAATATACCAAGTTTTACTACTCTGACATACAGGAAGTAAAACGAAAACAATCTGAAATGCAGCCAGAGTTCATCATAAACGTAAATTACATCAACTGACCAAAAAGCAACTTTTCAACAAACTTTAACACTGGTGTCAAACATGCGGCCCACGGGCCAAAACTGGCCCTCCAGAGGGTCCAGTCCAGTACTCAAAGTGTGTAAATTACAGACAAGACATTAACTGCAGGTTGTGAATTTGTTAAACTATGAATTTAAAATAATTTCTAGACCATTACAAGTTGTTTTGATCATTAAGTAAAATACTAGATTTCTCATTGTTCTTTTTTCATTTTTGTAATATTTTGTCTTGTTTTTGTTGTTAATGTCTTTTTTTGTCTGACTTCTGTCATTTGTCTCATGTTTTTGTCATTTTGTTTCTCATTTTGTGTTTTTTGTCTCGCTTGTGTTTGTCTACTTTTTGTCGTTTTGTTCCTTTTGTCATATTTTGTCATTTTGTCTCATTTGTGTCAATTTTTTGTCACTTTGTAAATTTTGTCTATTTTGTCTCTTGTATTTGATTAGTTTCGTGTTGTTTATCAAATTTTTTTGTCATTTTACGTCTCATTTTTGTAATAATTTGTCTTGTTTTTGTTGTTTTTTGTCTGACTTTTGCCGTTTTGATCATAAAGTAAAATACTATATCGTTCAGTTCCAGATACCTGTGACTAAATGTTTTGATCCTTTGTAGATAAGCTGTGATCTGTAAGTTGTAATGTGTAAATGATAAACTGAGGCATAATGTTGCTGAAATTGAACGTATTTTTCTTGAGAAATTTCACATTGTTCACAATATTTTTGCAAAAAGATAATTCCTTAAATGTGAACATTTTCAGAACATGCTTTTCTGCACTAAACAAAGGAAGATTTTGGAGTTGTGGTTATTTTATAGGTTATTGTATAGTGATTTTACTGGTGCAGCCCACTGGAGATCAAAATAGGCCGAATGTGGCCCCTGGACTAGAATGACTTTGACTCCCATGCATTAACGCCATGGACTGATAATAAAATAACCGCATTAAACTTTCCTAACTTTCCCTGATATGTTGGATTGGCTGCAGCTTTCTTCTTAGCATTTGATTTGTTGCTTTCTACCCGCAGACGTCAGTGTGCAGGAAGCCTCAGTCTTCTACCGACCGCCACAGCCAGTCCCTGGACGATATCCGGCTCTACCAGAAGGACTGCCTGCAGTGGGCGGAGCTCTGCCAGGACACCGCCCACAGCTACACCTTCGGCTGCGCTCAGGAGCTGAGCGACGGCGGCGGCTACCAGGGCCTGGCCGACCAGCGCGCCGGCATGCTGGGCGACCAGCACTCGTTTCACATCAAGAGAACCAACAAGTACTTCTCCCTGGACCTGACCAGCGACGAGGTGCCCGAGTTCGTGGTGTGACGGAGGCAGAAACGACCTCAGGGTGACAGATTCGCCGCTCCGTGTCAGACGTGGAGGAAAGTTTCGGGCCTCGGGGAACGAGACGAGGGAGGAAAGGTTGAGAATAAAGAGGCAACAAGTTGGCTGTTCCTTCACTTGAGACACATAACACATAATAACCGAACACACAAGAAGGAACACTGGGCTCAGATGGAACCTGTGTCTTTTAAATGCAACCCAAACTGTGTCAAAGGAAACTAAAGGGATTATGTCACCTTCTTTAAAAAGAAAAAGAAAACTCATTCAAATCTGTCTCCTCCAGACTGTTTGCCTGCATACAAAGTCACACAAAGACCGTTTGTACACGTCGACTCACAGCAGACAGACTCATGCACAGACATGACGAGCAAATCAAAGCTTCTCCACAGACGACGCGAAGGACAGATTCACTCTGAGCTAAAAACCAAAGACAAGAGATGGAAATAAATATCTGTTTCTGCGTCCAGCTTCACAACGCAGGGAGGGAAGATGGACCCACAGTCCTCTGGGATGCAGCGGCCGTGACTCTCTTCTTTTACACCACTTTGTTTTACCTCAACAGGAAGTGCAGCGTGCCAACCCCCCCTCTCAGACTGGACTCTGAGTCATGTGAACACAGCCGATGTGCCTTCATCACACTGTGCAGGTGTCTCCTCGCCTTGACAATCACACACACCTTCACCTTAGGCAGTTTTTAAGACCCAAGCCATCAGAACTCAAGGCTCTGCTTTAGTTTTTAACATTGCACGCACACTTCTGCAGCAGGTCGAGCTCGTTATTCAGCATTTAAATATCAAAAAGATCTGGATGTTACTCTTTTTTAATGTCCTGTGAAACCTCAGCGTCAGTTTCCTGAGGGGAATTAGGTCGAGTAAGTCTCTGCGTGTCCTGACTTGTGTCGAGTTCGTGGCCACAAAAGTTTCCCTGTAATCTAAACTCAAAATGGAGCCTGATTGGCTGTCAGCCAAAATAAACCGCACATGTTGATGCATACATGTACACCTTCCCTTAGCTCGTCTTCTGTTTATCTCTTGTTTTAAACTGGAATTTGTTACATTTTTTTTTTTATTTCTCAGCTTCTCGTCTTACCCTGACTCTCTTCAGACGTTGTCTTTTTGTATATGAACAGTTAATCTGTGTGAGGTTGATTTAATTCAGTATTATGAGCAAATGTAGGCGACAGTATTAAGGACGTGTGGCTCTAAACAAGAAAGACTGGTTTTGTTGTTCTAATCTCAGTAAATTTCAGGAGAACTGAGCTGACAGGATTTTGAAAGGCTACAAGAGATAGACAAAGGTCGAGACAAAGGAGGTTTTATTATAAAGTTTTGTCTGTTTTATATCAATAATGTCAGATTTTTTTAAAAAGATCATTGTAACTTCTTGCTCTAAGATTGATGTAAAAGAGTTTTATTTGTTTAATCATGACCACAGAATTGCAAGCAGTTGAAATATTTAAGTTATTGTTAAACATGAATTGAAAAAGGCTGTTTGATGATTTAGAGGAACATGAGAAGATCTAAACCATCTACTAAAGACACAGCTACAGCTCAGTTTAGCATTAAGACTGGAAACAGTGGGTCTGGCTTTGACATCTGCACACCATCCCCTGCAGCTCGCTAATTAACATTTAAACGCTTTTTCATCTCGTTCATTTCATCCGTGCACAACCTGAAGTGTAGGAAATGTTCCATGGGGTTGTTAGGATTTAGCACATAAAACCTCCTCACTCATCTGAAGGTGTCTCCTGATGGATGCTGGGATAGTCAGAGATCTCCACAGCTCTTCTGCTTAGTGACTTAACTGAAGAAAGCGTCTTTGTTTTTCACCCCTGTAAGACAGTCTCTGCCGGAGAGGTGCATCTTTACATGTGAGGATGTCGTCTCTGGGAGATTATTGATCCCAGACTTGTCGTCCTCACTTTAGCCTCGACCAATCGCCATGTGATGCCATGAATTAGTAAAACCATTGACAGGACAGATTAAACTCTGTTAGACGTGCTGTGAAATGTACGAAGTACGGCGTTTAGATGATGAAACCGAGCTCATGTGAGTCAAACAAAAGCAGTGTTTCATGATCAATGGGACAGTTTATACAACCTCTTAAAGTTCAGTCTGCTCGAATTATGTAAAATGGAATTGTAGCCTTTATTCTATTATTTATTGGCCACTTTCCTCTGACTTTTACCCCAACATTTACTATTTCATGTGTTGTTTAAATGCCATAAATGACATGCAAAATGTGCCCAAAGTGGCGTGTTATTTATATGGAAAATCCCACATTATCATGCTAAAATATCCTAAATTGTAGCCTTTGTGATTAGCTTGTCGCAACGCTACAAATTACGATTTAAAATTGATTAATTGTGCAGCGTGAATCTCTATTAGGACATTTTGTTATTCAGGTAAAGCTTAGTGGAGACAGTCCACTAGCCGTTATCTTGTTTAGCTCGCTGGTTGACGCGATTCACGGTCGCCAAATTCAAGAAAAATGTAGGATTTTTCTCTGTATATAATGTTGTAAAATCTTGACGTTAACTATGTGAAAGTGAAAGTTGTGGATTACTTCGGTTTAAAAACACGATGTCATTGAATCAGCATGGTGTGGCTACAGACAAAAGCTGTTAAAGTTAGTAAAACTGAGGCACTGCTTCTCCTTTAATACACCACATTATAAAGATATAAATCTCTTTAGTAAATAACATGTTAATTCATGAGGCGTTCTGGTTGGTGGGTTTTGCTACGCTAGCTGTTTCCCTTTGTTTCCAGTCATTATGCTAAGCTACGCTAACCAACAAACGTATGTTACAGACATGAGAGAGCGATTGGTCTTCTCATCTAACTCCCAGCAAGACAGCAAACATTTTTTAAAAACTTTCCCTCTATATGTTCACTCATCACCTGCAGATGTCGTAATTTTAAGAAGCGTTTTGATTGGCTGATATCTCCAGCCGTCAGTCAGCAGAGTTAGCTGTGTGTTGTGTCATTTTATGTGTACAGCCCACTCATTCATAATGATTTCAGATCCTTTTTCTTTCAGCTTTAAGTGCGTGTTCAAACTGGCGATACAGCATCAGAACGAGTTTTTTTTTTTTTTTAAACAACATCTTTGTGTAATACAGAACAAATACATGAATTTGATATTGCTGTGTAATTAAAAGCAACTTCTATCTTTCTTACAGTTTGTTTCCTTCACTGTTATTGTAATTAATCATTAATGGAAAGTGTCTGAAGTCGTATTTTGATGGACAGCGATGTTTCTTCTATTAAAGCAGCATGTGTTTAAGGTACATAGCCATACAGTCATAACCCATGTCCTTAAAGTGTTTATGATTTGTTCTAACTTCCTCCTCTGGCTTCAGTATATGGTCAAACTTACACCTTTGTAAGAGTCTGTATGTCTGTGTCCATAATCCTTTCTGTGAAAGGATCCCCCTGCTGGAAAAAAAAAACAGTTTTTTTGTCACCCTGTTGTTACAAAAATGTTTCAAAAAAGAGAAAAAAAAATGATTTGTTATAATGAAGTCTGGTCTGTGCCTTCTTGGTACTAATGCCCTCAATATCAAATAAATAGGTACATTTATCTACCAAACTTCTGCTGCTGTCTGGTCATTTCAAGATTATTTCAATTTTCGATTTGTCTGTTGTTTATTGTCTTGATTAATTTATGAGATGTTTGGTCTATGAAATGTCAGAAAATAGTAAAATATTGATCAGTTTTTTTTGTCTACAACCTCAAAAACATTCAGTTTACTGTCACAAAGGAGGGAAGAACCCAGAAAACGTTCACATTTAATAACGTTTTTGTTTAAAAAGTCACCTAAATTGATTATTTCATTGTCAAAATGTTTGGCAATTCATTCAGTTGATTTTTCAAATAATTATTTCAGCCCTTCCTCTTCTTATATTACCAATATCTCTATTATCAATGTACGATTTAAACAATGTATATTACACACAAACAACTCACTAAAACTACTATTAAAATACAGAAAATCAGAAAATTATCACAAAGTTTGTCCTTGTGAAGCTACAGTGTGATGTGTGAAGTGTTTCCTTGGTTCTTGCTGCCCTCTGCTGTACGTTTACTGTCATGTTATTATCACTGTGGCCTGAAGGGGGCGACGTTGTCTGACACATGAGCGCAGAGTCTCAGTCTTTTGACACTACTGGTCAAAAAGTTTTAAAACACCGCATTTTTTCCTATTTGTTTTAATTGGAAATGAGCATGTTTCTGTCTCAGTGTACTCTGAAATGAAAGCACAGAACAAATAAATGAAGGTAAAAGCTAACATGTACTCTAAACCTTTGACTCATCAAAGTACCACCTTTGGCAGATATAACAGCTGAACACACTCGTGGCATTATTTCCACAATGGAAGTCAAATATTCTTCAGAAAGTTCTTCCCAGTTTTGTTGCAGAAGTTCCCATAAATGTGTTTTTGCCACATTTTAGCTTGTTTTATACACATTTTCAATAATTTTGGAGAGGTTCTTGTGTCATTTCGGTCACATTTTAAGTTGTATTGAATGATTTCTAGTAATTTTGGACAGGTTTTGTCATTTTGGCCACGTTTTAGGTTGTTTTCCACACATTTTGTGTTATTCTGGCTGCAATTCCTTTTGTTTTTGGTGGATTTAAAGTCATTTTGGTCAAATTTTGAGTCATTTTAAGTCATTTTGACAAATGTAAGTAATTATAAAAGGTTTTAAGCTGTTTTAGAAAGATCTGAAATCATTTCAATTAATTTTGGACAACTTCAGTCATTTTTAGCCACATTTTAGGTTGTTGTAGACAGATTTTGTGTTATTCTGGCTACAATTCAAGTTGTTTTGGGCAGATTTTCAAGATGAAACTGAGACTTCTTACTACAGCCACTATTAAGCTGTGCTTGAAGCTGCTGACTCTCAGAAACTTGTCTTCTGATTCTGTTGTGGCTTTGAGTCTTCCAGTTCTCTTCCTGTCAGAGTTTCCTCCAGTTTCTGAATGTCTTTTGATGGTGAAGAAAACTATTTACTGACACCTTGACTTTCTTCACAGTTTCTCCTACATTTTAAGTGTTATGATGGTTGTTTATTGCCTTTTCCTCTCTATTTTTATAGCAACACACTACTTTCTGCAGTGCAATGCTGTTCTAATAATGCTCTGGAGGGTCTGGTGCCACACTGTGTTCCAACACTACTTTATGCAAACAGAGGGGGTTGGAAGTAATCAAGAAAAGTTGGGACACCTGTGGGATTTAGTAGCACCAACTTTCAAGGCTTGATCAACCCCCATTGCTGCAGAACAGCTTTAAGTTGTTAACCCATTTCTTGTTCCCTGAAAAAGGACTTTTTTGGGTACCTGGAAAAATTGGAGCATTCTAAAACTTTTGACTGCTAGCGTAGGTAAGTAAAGAATCTGTTTGGATGGGTTTTTTTGAGTTGCAGTGAGTATTATTTAGGTTTAACTGTGGATTTGTTCAAAGCTAAGTTAGGAATGAAACTTGGAAACAAGTGGTTCAAACTACTCAACCCAGCCAGACTGAGCCAGAACCTGCAGCTGAAACGAAGGAACTTAAGGCTGAATGGAAACATTTCAACTAGGCGGGTGTTTAGAGCAGCACAATTACATTTTAAGACGAAAGAACCTTACATGTAAATACCTGATATAATTGACAGTGTAAAGAGGAGCTCATGAGCTTTATCTGCAGTTGAAAAAGCAGAACTTTAGCAACCATTTCAGGTTTTTAATCAATTCAGCGGTACATTTAAAAGCTTATTATCATCTGTTCATGACCTCTTATATATTTCCAGATGGCAGTCCTGTCTGCAGAAACAAATGATGAGAGTCAGTGACCAAAAATTACTTTTTAGCCAACAGTGGTTTGAAAAACAAAACAAAACCAAACCAAAAAAATTGCCTGAATATTGTTGCTCTACCAGTGCTGCTGAGAGACGCCATTAGATTATTAATGATAAAAATTCAGATGTATTGATGCTGTGTTTCAGCTTATTGTATTACTGAATATTACTAAATGAGGAGGTTTATCTAATGGACAGAAAGAAACTAAACCACTAAGTTCCTACTGCTATAGTTAGCTGAAAGTAGGCTAACGGTTAAACAAGTAAAATAATTAGCTAAAAGTAGGCTAATCAAATTAAACATTAAAACAATTAAACAACCAAAACAGCTAACTAAAGGTATTAAACTACTTTAAAATGAAATTAAAAAGAACAAAAACTGCAACCTGTGTCCTCGAAATGGGTTTAAATACATAGAATCAGATCACTTTTTATTATTAGTAGTAGTAGTTGTAGTAGTGGTAATTCTATCACATGTAGAGAAAAATTTAGAACAAAAAATGTGACTTAACTACTTTATCTCATTATATTGTGCACTTTAAATAAATGTATAGAATCAGATGACTTTATTATTATTATTATTATTATTATTATTATTATTATTATTAGTTTTATTATATGTTGATGAAAATAAAGGACAAAAAATGATTAACTTTATTTTATTACACTTAAGATCTTATTGGTAATTTCTAATTCGGCATTTGTTTTATTATGAAGCACCTTGTAATTTTGTTTTTGAAAGTTGCTATACAAATGCAGCTATGATTTTTTTGAAATTACTATTATTAATAGGTTTTATACTATAGTTTGGCAACAAAAGTAATTCCTTACTAAATACTTACTTATAAAAATTCTATTAAATAGTAGATAAATTATGAATATTTTAGACGTTTTTGTTTGGAGTGTTTATTACACTTATTGTGCATTTCTCATTTTAGATTTTTCTTACAGTTTGTTTTACTTACGCATATTTTTATTTATGGTGATGGTAACTCTTTCTGCTATAACAACCAAATTTCCCCTCAAGGATTAAAAAATAATTCTATTCTATTCTATTCTATTCTAAATAATTAAAACAAAATGAAGTTTTTTTAAACAAACAATTTTGAACAGTCTTATATCCAATGATTATCCAAAGGAGGCGTGCAGTTTGTAATTTTTTTAGTGCTGTTATTTCATTATCAGTGTTTCTATGCAGTTTGCTGGTCAACCTGAATATTTTTTTTCTACACTGTTTCTACAGCTCTCTGAAGAAGGCCCTTAGATGTGCTTGAAAGCCTTGAAAACCAAGTAAGAGACACTTGAGTTATGTATTTTTTTTTTTTTTTTTGCATTGGTGCAGACATCACTGATATAATTTAAGAGAAAACATGGATGCTTTCCTCGGCGAGCTCCACCTCTTTTTCCCTCCCTCTCTCTCTGTCTCTCCTCCACAGCTGTACAGGAAATCAGTCATGCACCATCCACTGCTGTCGCCATGGCAACACAGAGGGGGAAATCCATTCTCCGTCACCGTCACCACCCCCCACCCCTTTCTCCCTCATCCTTTCTTTTGTCTTGTTGAACGAGGTGCAGCTCAGTTTTCGGAGCATTTTCGCGCCTTGTTTTTGGTGAATTTTAGCAGATTTAACGGCGTCGTGTCCCTCTGCTCGCCTCCTCTGTGACGCCCTCCATGCATCGGGACCATTTGAGCCGATTGTTTGAGAGCATTAGGTGACGGCGAGTCTCCAACAGCGGCGGTGACCTCTCCGTAAATCCCATGGGGCATCGGGACAGGACAGGCGGGGCGGCTCCAGCAGCAGCAGCAGCTGCCTGGAGGAGGCAGATGGTCACAAATCAGAAATGAAAATCCAGGCCCTCCTCCCCCTCCACAACGTCTGCAATGATAACCCCACCCTCACACACAGACAAGCACAGGGTTTCTGCAGGGCATTAAAAAGCATTAATAGTCATTAAGTTAATTTTGCGAAAGTTAAGGCCTTAAATGGCATTAAAAATCATTACATTTGATTCTCAGTGGCGTTAAAAATTCTTTCTGCAGTTTTTTGGCAGTTTTTCTGCCAAAAACTGCACGTTTTTAACCCTTGTGTCGTCCTGCGGGTCAAATTGACTCGTTTTAAAGTTTGAAAATGTGGAAAAAAAAATTTTTTTACAGTGAAACTTCTGATGTCGACATTTTCAACATTATTGGGAAATTTTTTTAACATTTTTTGGTGGAAAAAAAATGTTATAAATGCTTCTTTAAGGACATTCACAAAAAAAAATTTGTGAATTTTCTTAAAGAAAATATTAGAACCTTTACTGATATATATATGTAATCACTTTAGATATTTTTAGGATTTTTTAGAAGATTATTACTCATTTTTTGAAAATATTTACAAGAATGTTCTTGCCAAATTTTAGGGCTTTTTTTAAAATAAAACTTTTAAAGGAAACTTTAAAGGAATTATTGGAATTTTCTTCCTGAAGGTTTTGCAAATTTTCAGAAATTTGGAGAATTTTTTTGCTGAATTTTTGGATTTTTTTTAGCAAAAATGGCTAGAAAATGTGGATTTCAGAGAATGACTGCAGCCCGTGGGTGGTCAGGGGTGGTTTCCGGATTCAGAAATAGTGAAATGAGGGGACAGTTTTCATATAAAAATCATCTTTTACAAAAAACAAACCCATGTAATTTGTTGAGTTCGCGGTCGTGGCATTAAAATTTTTACAGTATAGCATTAAAATGGCATTAAAAAGCATTAACTTTGACTGGCTGATTTCTGCAGAAACCCTGAAACGGTGCATGTACAGGAGCGTTCCGACATCCATCACCCGCCTCCTGCTCACCTAAAATGACACCGTCCGGGAGTGAAGGCCTTGCTAAACATGCGCCACAGGATTGCTCTCAGCTTTTAAGGCTACAAAGAAACCCTTGAGGATCACAAAACCACTTTAAATGTTACTTCGTGGTTCCTGAAAAACCAACAGAATGTCAACGTCACACTCAAACACAGCAGAAAAGGCCAGTTTCTGCCTGTGAAGTCTCCACATCTGCCCATGTTCTCATAGAGATGGATTAGCAGCTCTTAGTAAACCAGCCTATTAACCCAAACAGCTGCACCGACATCAAAGGCACAAAAGGTTCAGAGATGATCCGCAGAGCCGATAATAAAACACAGTAATCAGATTACAAATAAACAGATCTCTGGATTTATCTCCACTCTAGTGATGGAGGGAGGAGAGTCACTGTTACTGTCTCTGCTGATGCTCAACAAGGCCACGATGATTCACAACCAGGAGAACTGATGCTATGATTCATGACGCAGGTGGAAAGCAAGTCAATGGATACACAGTTGAAATAGTTGGCTGAAAGTAGGCTAACTGAGAAACAAATGAAATAGTTGACCAAAAGTAGATTAATAAATAAACACTTTAAATAGTTGGCTAAAATAAAGCTAATGGATAAACAACTGAAATGGCTAAAGGCAGGCTAATGGACAAATATTTAATATTGTTAGCTAAAAGAAGGCTAATGGGTAAACAACTGAAATAGTTAAGACCAGCTAATGGATAAACATTTGAAATTGTTAGCTAAAAGTGGGCTAATGGGTAAACAGTTGATGGAAAGTTAATGGATAAATGATAAAACAGCTAAAATTAAACTAATAAATGTATGGTTCAAAGACTTCATTGAGAGTTGACTAACTGAATGGATAGTTGATTTTTTTGTGTTTATCTAGCAAGCAAGCTAATGGATAAATAACTGAAATAGATAAAGGCAGGCAGTTGGCACAGTTTGCTAACAAGTATGCTAACAACTGATATACCTAAAAGTAGGCTAATGGTTAAACAACTGAAATAGATAACTAAAGGTGTGCCAGCTAATAAAGAGTTGAAATAGTTGGCTTAAAGTAGGCTAATGGATAAATAAAAGTTATTTAAAGCTAAAGTAATAGACACATGGTTCAAAGAGTTAGCTATAAGTTGGCTAATTGGATGGATAGTAGAAATTTTTACCTAACAAAATAATGGTTAAAACAACTGAAATTATTAGCTAAAAATAGGCTCATTAGCCTATTTTTAGCTAATAATTTCAGTTGTTTTAACCGGTAGACAGTTGACACTGTTAGCTAACAAGTAGGCTAATGGATAAACAACTTAGGTAGCTAAAGGCAGGTTAATGGATAAACAAATGAAATAGCTAGCTCAAAGTAGGCTAATGGAAATAGTTAGCTAAAATTAATGTTATTGGATAGACAGCTGAAATAGTTAGCTAACAGAAAGCTAATGGATTGAATTTCCCTCAGGATTAATAAAGTATCTATCTATCTATCTATCTATCTATCTATCTATCTATCTATCTATCTATCTATCTATCTATCTATCTATCTATCTATCTATCTATCTATCTATCTATCTATCTATCTATCTATCTATCTATCTAGTGGTTGAAGTTTAAAGTAAGCTAATAGACAAACAACTGAAATAATTTTCTAAAAGTAGGTTTATGGGAAGAGCAACTGAAACAGTTTGCTAAAAGTAGGTTTATAGGAAAAGCAAAGGAAATAGCTAAAAGTAGGCCAATGAAAGGACAGTTGACATAAGTAGCTAAAATCAGGCTAATTGGATTGCCAATTAAAATAGTTAGCTAGGAGTAAGCTATTGGACAACCAGTTGAAAATGTTTAGAAAGGCTAAAGTTGGCTAATGGATAAAACAGTAGAAATGGTCAACTAAAATTTAAAGTGAGCAAAAAATAATTGTTAAAGAGTTGAAAAACCCAAGGTAATGGCTAAACAGTTGAAATAGCTGTCTTATGATAGATGATTTGAGACAAATATTGTTTCGATACGACCAACTGTGATCAACTGTGTCTTTCTGTTTAGTATTCTCTCCTCTCTTAATGATATTGTTTTAAACTGTTTTGTTTCGTACAATCCTTACTGCACTGTAACTCCATTGTGAGGGTCGGGGAGTTGTATGCAGCTGGAACTGATATATATTGATTTCATCGATTTGGTGATTTCCCCAAAGGAACTTAAACAGTAACAGCTGAACTGGTCTGAAATATCTAATCAGTATTAAACTTGTAAAGTACCTATAGATTATTCCTGAGAGCATATTTGGAACATGACAGATGGTGCCAGTGGAGGGGTATTTGAGGTGATGAGCTGATAGGACTGCATGGATACATCAGATAGAACAGACTGGGAACTGCTGGCTTGGCAGACCCAGGAAGGGCTATCCCAGATCACTGTGGTATCCTGGTGACGAGAGGCTTCCTCCGTTGGCCTCCACAGTATCCGTGACTCACCGGCTCTCCATCTTCCTCCTCCTCTCTCTCTCCAGCTCTCCCTGCATGTGAGCTGTGACTGGAAGTTTCACAGAAAATAACATCTGCATGAATGGAGCCGAGGAAAATGTGACTCGCAGAAAACGTGACGTTCAGACGGTGGGAGGAAGATGAATAAGGTTAGCCGAGTTTACCTGCAGGCGAATGACATAACATGCATGAAAGCAGATGTACAGTACGCTCACATAAATGTGAATGCAGAGAAATAAGCTCACTTCAGGAACTAGGAAGCTCTTAAATAGTGCACTTAGTGTCCTCAGAATTTTTCTATAAACACAATAGACAGCCGGGTTTATTGGCTGATGATATTTTCAGAATTTCTATGATGAACAAACTAATAAACTCAGTTACTGGCTTTTAAATTTAACATTTTATAAAGTAAAGTGATGTCACTGTTAGCATCCATGTGCATGGGCTTTCTTAATGCAGCAATCTATATTCACATGGCGGACATCTGCAGCTGAACCATGACTAGTTGCAATTCCAGTTTCAGACATCTGCAGTTAAATTCTCTGTCATAATATTCCTACATTTACCTGTTCGTATATCTTAAACAGGGTTTGAACTGGCCACAATTACGTCGTAGATATCTGAAACTGGAATTCTGCCAAGACTAAATGTGATTACAGATAGCTTCAATTAGAAATTTGACTTGACAGCATTGCAGTAATCTGTAGTTACATCAACAGCAAATACAAGGAGGTGGGTGGCTTGCTTATCAAACATACAGCACCGCTACTGTGAAGACGCTTTTGTAAATTTTGACTAGAACTCTCAAAGGTTCTCAACAAAGTCCTTGTTAATATATTTTTTGTATTTTGTGACATTTTCTCTTCATTTTACCCACCACGGCTACTGCTGTTACTTCTGCCAACTCTGTTTAAATGCTCTGCTAGAATGACATCTAATGGAAAGTGTTGCATGTGTAGTTATATTAACGTTTGGTATATTTACAACTATTATTTCTACTGATCAAAACTGAGTTACACACATCTGTAACTCTCACTTTGACTAGTCAGAGCGACATTTTAGATATCAGGAAGGAAATTCTCACTAGTCACAGTGTCGTTCGTCAACATGATGATGCCGATAATGCATGTTTATTTCCTGACAGTCAAAGTCAAGTACTAAATGGTGAAACAGTTTGACATTTTATCCTCAGTTGAACATGAGTATCCATACAGATTGTCAGGATATCCCTCAAATAGTCATTGAGAAATTTCAGTCTTTCATTCACTGCCTTCCCAGTGTTTCTCAATGACTTCATCCACATCCAGAAATAATCTGTTCTTCCCTTCACTATCGCTGGTCCATCAGATTTTACTTGAATCTGCTTGGATATATTTTAAATAACCTGCCAACAATTACACACATAAACATATTCAGCCATAAGGGACTAAAAAACTGCCTTTTTCTTTAACCCTCGTGTCGTCCTGCAGGTCAAAATTGACCCGTTTTAAAATTTGAAAATGTGGAAAAAAAGAAAAATTCACAGTGAAACCTCTGATGTCCACATTTTCAGCATTTTTGAGAAATTTTTGAACATTTTTTGGTGGAAAAAAAGAAATGTTACTAATGTTTAAGAACATTCACAAAAAAATCAACCAAAATCCAGCGAAATTTTCTGGATTTTGGTTGATTTTTTTGTGAATGTTCTTAAAGAAAATATTCAAAGTTTTACTGCTATGTATGGAATCACTTCAGATATTTTTAGGATTTTTTGAAAGATTTTTTTCTCATTTTTTGAAAAGATTTCCTAGAATTTTCTTGCCAAATTTGGGGGATTTTCTTAAACTAAAACTTTTAAGGGAAACCGTCAGGAATTTTCTTCCTGAAAGTTTTGCAAATTTTCAGAACTTTGGGGATTTTGAATTTTTGGATTTTTTTCAGACAAGGAAACAATATTTTATGGTGCCCATAAATGAGGACAACAGGAGGGTTAAGATGAGACTCCTTGTCACGTACACACAAGCATACATCGCACGCTTCATCTTGCTGATCTCGGCCTAATTGAGTGCATCCTGTGCATGCAGAAAATTCTCTCTATGCAAAAAAAACTCGTGCAGCACGATGATTGTTTATGTTCCAGCTTCGGTATATGGCTCCTGCTTTCTCTCTTTTTTTTTTTTTTTTTTTTTAATCTCTGATGACTTCACCGTAATATGCAAGCAGACCAAAGATTAAAAGCTTCCACTGTGGCGTGGCACATGTCGTGTGTGTGTGTGCTACGATACAGGATGTTGTTGTGGTTGTTTGAAATTTTTTTTGAAGTTCCTGTCGGGAAAGAAAAAAAAATGTCAAGAAGAAAATGCAGCTTGATCAGACTGTCAGCTGTCCTGGTATGCATTTGTTTACTGAGAGACAGTGGAGGCTTTTCCTGTGGACCTCTGGGAGACGGAGGGAGTGTGTCTTAATAGCAAGAAAAAGAAAAGACACAAAGAGCGAAGGAAGGAAGGGAGGGTGGAAAGAGAAGGAGGGTAGTTTCTTGCAGGCTGAGTGTTTGGCTGAAGGGTGGAGACTCGGAGCAGCAGCGAGGAAGAGGAGGAGGAGGAGGAGGAGGAGGAGGGAGGATCTCAGCTGGAGTAGATAGAGGGAGAGAGAGGAGTGTTGTGGATGTAATCGCCTGCCTCGCTGACTTACTGACTGTGTGTGTGACAGGGAAGCGATCGGGGAGAACGTGTGGATACTACTCCACGGGGCTGGATGTGCTCGGCATCACGCACGGAGAACACGGAACCGTAACAAAGGTAGGTGAGTTGTGTTTTTCCCCAATCATCATGGAAAGGTGGTGTTTGTCATTTTTGCTGTTGTGGTCGCATCTGGGTTAATTGCATCCAAACAGGGTGTGTTCCACAGGAGGAGGAGGAGGAGGGGGTTTCATATCCACGCTGTCATTTTGTCAAGCGCTCGAGGGGTGAGATTGATGCTGCTGGCTGGTTTTTACATCATGGAATCCCCTCCTCCCTCTAAAAATCACTAAAAAGCCCCTTTGTTCGGAGGTGAGCTGCTGCCTGACATCCCGCCATCCATTATTTCCTTTCATGCATGTTTATATGCGAGGCAGGGAATAAGAGAATAGACTCCCATTCCTCTCCCCCCTTTTCTTCTTCTTCTTCCTGCCTCTTTCTTCTTCTTCCCACATCTTGTAATGTGGAGCTGGAGGAATTAAGGGCATCTGTTTCAGGGGATATTTGGATGATGAGGGAGATGGGGAGGATAGGGGGAGAGAAAAAGGGGGGGATGCGAAAGACAAGAGGCAGCAGAAAAGCCAGAGGAGGAATCCCACAAGCTTCCCGTGAGGTTTTTCTGGCCAAACCCTCTCGCAAGCGTCCATACCGTGAGGAGAAAGCAGTCGACCACACACAAGCTCCATGTAGTGGTTGTGTCAGGCAGATGGCCGGGAGAGGAGGAGGAGGAGGAGGAGGAGGAAGGTGGAGGAGGAGTATGAGGAGGGGGGTTGGTGTTTTTATGTTGCTCATGGACAGATACAGTCGCTGACAGCAGCATGCATTCACAAGAAAACCGAGAAAACGAACACAGATGTGGCGTTTTTTTTTCTCACACGAAGGCACCGTCACGTGAAATCGCCCAATCGTGTGTTGTGTTATATATCCAGACCCATTACGAATGCATGCACAGTCACAATTACGCAAGAGCTCATGACCAGGCGGGCCGCACTGTATCTCCAAGACGAACCGCTCCGAGGCCACAGATTGTTTCAAATGCGTTGAGGCTAAAAGAGCAGCTCACAAACTGCTGGACGATAAATGCCAGAAACCTTAAGAGTTCCAGAAAGAGCTGAGTGTTGCTGGCAGAAAGCAAAAAGACAAAAATCCTTCCAGTACAGGGCAAAGTGTGGAGAGTTTCAAGAACCCTTGTTATCTTTATCTGGTCTCTTAGAGATATATATGAAGGAAGGAAGGAAGGATGTTGTCGTGCCGAGGGCTCTGACCTTTGTACTCGCTGCATTTGTTTGCAGTTGACAGTGTTGATTTTTGTTTTTTAAGCTTACTCAACCATGCTGCGGTCTGTCAGAATAAAAGCATCCAGAGGTGTTCATTGGGGTTGTAGAGAAAGTCTCAAGTCCTGTCAAGCCACTAGTATTTGTGAGACAGTCCTGAATTAGTTAAGACCTGATGTTTGTGACTCAGTTTGGGCTACGTTGCAGCAGTTTCAACTTAAGTCCTGCTCAGCCAAGTTTTGAATCTTACATCTCTAGTCCTAATTGGCAAAACGTAAGAGTTTCCTTGTCTCAAGTCTTTAGGGAGTGAAGTGAAATTCTTTTTCTCTTTTTTGTCTTTTTTTTGTGTACATCAATTCTAAAGTCTTGTACGACCAACTCTCGAGTCACATTTTGTGTCAGAACTAATTTAAGACCTTATTTTTATGATTTAGATCTGACCTGAACCTATGTCTCAAGTGTCAAGTGTACCAGGACTATATTTTAAGTCTTTTGCCTTGCTGTTGTCTTGTTAAAGATAAGTTTTTATGTTTTGACCAAGCAAGTTTCATATCATGTTTTTTGTCAGAACAGTCACCTAAGTCCTTCTTCTCATGACTTTGGTCTGATCTTAGACCATGTCTTAAGTCTCAAGTGTAGCAGGACTATATTTCAGTCTATTGCTTAAAGTCTTGCCAAAACAAGTCTCATGTTCTTGAGGGTAAAACACGAGACACAAGTATTTTCACTTAAGTTTTTAGAGTCAAGTATCGGATAAGTCAAAAGTCACTGATCCCACACTTAAGTCTCGAGTGTTGAGTTCACCACAGCTGTGTTTTTATGCTTCATGTAAGCTCGAGGCTAGTCCAACCAAAAGTCAAATCTGCAAGTTTCAAGACTACTAGAGTTGTGTTTGTCTTTTGAAGCAAGTCTAAGTTGCAAGCCACGAATCAAGTCACTGACGGAAAAACGCATTTGCTCTTAAGTCTTGAGTCAAGTCTCTGGTTGGGTAAAGTCTGCACTGAGTCAGTCCTTGAAGCTGTCAAGTCTAAATCATGTCTCAGGTGTCTTTGGAATGAAGCTCTGACTCAGGTCCACATCTTAAGTCCAATTAAATAGTTTTTCATATCTTTTCCAAAATAAGTCTAAAGTCAAGTTGAGTCTTCAGGGACTTTATTGAAGTCTTACATGTGTCAAGTCCAGATTAAGTTTGTCAGTAAGTCTTGTTCACATAGGTTTTCAGGAGTAATTTGCATGTCATTTGACAATCTTTTTTGCTCTGTACTTGCTGACTACAAGGACATGAATTGACAAGCAATCTTTATCTGTTTATGACAACTTGGATGAGATCTTTGACTAGCAGATACACACCGATGATGGTAAAGTTAAAGTATGTCAGCATCTGAAGCAGCAAACTGTCTGTGGAATCTAAACAAGCCTGGATGTTTGTAATGTTAACAGCCTGGGAGTCTGGCCATGTTATTCACTGCATGCTGATTGATTCCAGAGGAAAGTATGTTTATGCCTCCTCGCTGAAGGCAAAAGCAAAAAATCCTGCTGAATCCTCGCAGTTAAAATGAGCTTCCTGTCTACAAAACTATCATTTGTGACAAGTGGGAGAGGAAGCTCACCTTTTAAACTTGGCAATCACACCGGCCACCTTCAAATATGATTTACGGATTGGAAAAGAAGCTCCGCACGATGGCTGGTTTCTGTCCAAAGTGTCCAGGGGAGTTTTAAACAGCTCTATCACTCGCAGCCAAAAATCATCAGTATCACTTGGCCGATGGCTGGTGTTAATTTTCCACCCTGGTCACACAAAAACACGTGTTTCTTTTTTTCTGAAGCCGTGTAGTTGTTCTTGTGACAGCCAGTGTTGTGCATTGTTTCTAGCCCACTAACTACACTGCTGTTACGTAACACGCATATCAAAGGTTTTAACTGCTATAGACGTCTGAAGGAAAAGAAAACCACTTGGTTGCTGCTTTAAGCCAACAAAGAAGAAACACGGCAGGCCTTGATCGTTTGATTTAATAAACATAATAGACCACATTTGCACTCCCTGGAGCAATAAGCCTCCTCCCTGCTGCCTCTTTGACTCCCAGGGGATGCATCATTTCCTGGGCCACTGCCTCCTCCCCTCCCCCCTTCTGGGACCTAGATTAACCCCCAGCACACACTCATATAAATGCACAGAGATGCACCGCAGAATCTAAGACGGTAGGATGGGCAGGGCATGCTGGGGGTGGCACAGATGTCCCGGCTAATCGAATGATCATGGGTGGTGGTGGTCTGACCGAGAGGCAGCGGCACGACGACGGAGAGAGAGTTAAGGCTCAGTTTAACAGAGGATTATGCATCGAGAGTAAAGCTTTTATTGTCAGGTAACTTTAGGAAAATCAAATTACACATGATGGCCATTGCTGAATAAAAAATAATATTTATAAGACGCTTTTACAATATTTGAAACAGCAACAACAACCTCCTCCTTGACCATCTCTGATTTGCTTGAAACTTTTTTATTCTAAACTATGCATATTCAAAATGGTATCCATGAAATTGTAACTAGATATATCAAGTTCTTTCTGAGATAATAATGAAAAATAAACCCCCATTGACTCACTTTCAGCCTGTTTTTTGCAAATTGAAATTTGAGGCTATGTTTTGATGACAATTTCAAGCAAATCAAAGATGATCAAGCGGAAACAAAACCTATTTTTGTACTACTATAAGCAGCATAGTCTGACACAAACCAACCAACATGCCAAAATTACATCAATACTGGGTAATTCATAGGTGAAATCTCTGCAAAAATGTTTTTTTCTTCCGACAGTTTACTTATCTGAAGTTGTTCTAATGGCATCTGTGGATGTTGTGCTTAATATTAACCAATTCCTTGAAGGTAGATTGGACTATTTTAGTTTTTGACCTGACCACTTATTAATGTCCTACCAAAGTCATTTAGACACTATAGCAGCTGTTTCTACCAACAGCTTTTTTCAGTAGAATGTCAGACTTAAGAAACTATTTGTTGAGCTGCACCATGCACATGCAGGCTTTACATCATTTGTTTCATAAAAGTATCTTTTTACGTATGCCGAAAGTTGTACCTTGTTCTTGATTTTACCCAGAAAACCATGACTGATGAACTGTTTCTGCAATTAAGTCTGATAAACCTGCACCCACACAGTGGTGATTAAACTTTCAGTGCTCGAAACTTAATTTGCAGCTAAAGGCTTTGTCATGTGTTTCTTATTTATCGACAAGTTAAGTTAAAAAAAAAAAACAAAAAAAACGTGTTCTAATGCTCAATAACTTCAGTAATACGATGTGTGTATTTATTAAAATCCATAAATGAAACAAAACCAGAAACATCCACCAAGATATTACAATACAAAAACACTACTTTCGTAGTAGCTAACATGCTAAATGCTAAATAAAAAAACGACAATAACATTATCTTCCGATGTTTGTGCACATGCCTCAGTTATTTTAAGTGTGGTTCATTGCACTAAAAGGACGCTAATGGACCTCTCTCAAATTGTTGCTGTAGAAATTTAAATATTCAGGAGTTTTTTGACGTCATATGACTCTAACAAAAGCTGGCAGAAACAAAAAAACAATCAGGTAGGTGATGCAGAAACTATTAGCTCTTTTTGTTTTTAGTAATGCATTAATAATAATGGCAAAAACAACACCAATGGTACACAGACATCTGCTGTAGTTATTAATTCAGGAAAGAACGCAGTTGAGAGGGCAAATGTGACAAAAATATTCCAAAAAACCCCATTTTTATTATGTTTTAGCTTTACATTTAGTCTTTTTTTTTTTTTTAAGTCTTATCAGTCATTTTTAACGTCACATCTTCAACACTGACTGAGCTTTTCCAGATTTCTGTACAATATGATGTTAAATGTCCCGGTTGGTGTGAGAATCTGGTTTCAGCAGAAGCTGTGATGGAGAAGGACACTCAGCTGTCACCCTCAGAATCATCTCCACAGTCGATTGCGACCTGACAGCTCGTCTCTCGGTGTCCCGTCGCTTCGTGTGCAGAGGGAGGTGCGTCCTTTCTCCTGTTCAAGGGCAGGGATGCGTGCCGTGTTACAGTCAATAGTCGATATCGCCTTGATTGTGTTCATTAATAACTCCGGAGGTTCGGTTTATGTTACTTCTCCTTGCTGCGGTCGCTGTAAAAGCCTCCCCTGGAAGAAGGCTTCACCGTCACATCGCCTCCATTGTCTCACTGATAAACTTTATTTCCAGCTTTTATTTATTTATTTATTCATCCCCTCTCGACTCGTGCATCCTCTCCTATGGGTTTACTGCTGTGTGAATCTTTCTTTAGCCGCCCTCTGCTGCCTCTAGTTTCACGGTGACATCGCAGCTCTTCGTCCGAGGACACGCTGAGGATGGTACGGTCACTAAGTCACACTGCGACTCAACTTTCAGTGTGCGCTCCAGTGTTTTTTTGCACATTCATGCACCTCTGCTGTTAGGACTTCTAAATATTAAGACTTTTTTAAAAAAATGTGCAGGAATCGTTTTGTGGGTTTTGTAGTGAAAAAAGAAGTAACTCAGTCTGTAAAATTCTGCATTCGGCATGCATCAGTCTTATTTTAAACGTTAACTCACTCAAATAGTTACTGCTAATTTTATAAAGCAGATAGATTATTAGCAATATAACACAATTGAATCACCCTTATGGGCCATGAAGGATTTCCAGGTGTAGCGACCATGAGTTAGGAAGTGCGTTCTCATATAGTCAATGCTACATAAGAGGTTACCTCCCACCTCGTCCTCGTCCCCCTAGACCCTCGCAGGTTAATCGCCGGCTCTCCAGGGTCCAGATGGCTAAACTGGGGACACATTTTTAATTACCACGCTCTAATTTCACACCCTGGGCATCACAGAGGACAGAACACCCCCCGCCTGGTCGCCTTAGTTTCTGTTTTTAGATGGTGTAAAGAATTTTTTAAAAAGTCTGGATAATGAGGTGTGCACTACAGAAAGAGAGAAAAAAGGGGGAGGTTAGCACGTGTGGGAGTACCGCGAGAGATCGTCACTCTTGACAGGCCAGGAATTATATTTCCCTCGCCAGGATGTTTCCTGCGGCGCTTAATCACCCTTTAAGTCAGCGACACCCAGCAGCTATAATCACATCTATGGAGGACCTCGTCACAAACACAGACCCCCCGACAACCAGGAGGAAGGGGTTCAAAAGAGGCTCCAAATGGCAGGGGAAGGATGGTGGAGGGGGTCAGATTGATTCGCTGGTGTTAGCAGCAGGACGGAGCTCGATGGGGGGGTTCAGGTCTCATCTATGGACACCTGTCTGCCACCGAGGGAGGGACGGGAAGCAGAAGGTTTGAACACAGGAGAGAAATGGATCACCAATCGCATCCCATAGCGCGCCTTTCTGTCTTTTCTCACCTCGGTGCAGTCCAGCTGAAGATGCTTCACTGGCATAAATGTGGAGAACAATAGTGCTAAAGCATGAAGATTACAAAAAAAAACTTGCTTGCTCTTTCTGTTTTAACACTCTCCGTCTCTTTTCCACTGATCTCACTGCTGCTTTGCAACGTAAATTGATGACACCAACGGTTCAAGAGGAGATCAAATTCAGCAACTTTTTTTCTTCTTCTTTTTTAAGAACAGTCTTGCCTTTTGTGTTGCACGAAGTGAACTGATCCAAGAAAAATAAAACAGGAAGTAGACAGAAAGATGTGAGAGCGCAGTCATGACTTCCATCAACTTTTCAAATGTCACGGTCCAAACTTTTAATGCCGCGTCTTTATTTTTCAACGGTAACATGTGAAAAGTGAAAATATCCAAGGATCTCTATGGCTATAATCAACATTTTAACAGTTATACTGAATTATATGACGCCTTGTATGTGGAAAGAGCTGTGATTGTCACGAGTCTGCAGTTCTCTTTTAGCATTTTTAGCTCATTGTTTTGGTTTTTATGATGCACAGCTTTACCGTTTTGGTTCAGTTTTTACCAACTTTACACAATTTTTTTTTCATCACTAAACTACCTGGTCAATATATTGGAGCATTTAAAAGCCAAAAAGTCAAATATTCTGCTTGAAATTTATTGTCAACCAGACCAGAGCTAAAGTAAAAGTGGATATTGAAACAAACAAATTGGATCGAAGTGTAATTTCTGATTAAGTTCGTGATGTAACACAAATATGTTTCTTGTCGGCGTTTCTCTGCCATTCATTTTGCCTTTTGCTTTACTGTCACTTCTTTACAGCCAATCAGTCAAACATTAGAGGGTAAAATAGATTAGAAGCTTCAAACTAGTGGTGAAATGGTTGTATTTTAACCCAAACCATGACATTTTTTCAACCCTAGCCAAGTCATTTTGGTGACTAAACATCACCAAACTTCTAACTCATAAAAATTGACATTTTCACAAACATAACCACATAGTTTTGGTGCCTAAACCAAACAAAATAAAAAGACATACCATAGAATGTAGTTTATTTGTATAGTGGAATAATTTGTGGTTACATAAGGTGGCAGAAGACGTGGCTCGAAGCAAATACTAATGAAATAATAAACTGTGAACATGTCAAAGTTGATCATAGGTTGGGTTTACAGTTTGTCTCTGCTGCTCCCAAGTGGCCCAAAAAAATCTGCTAATGCTGGTTTAAGTACAAATTGTGTATTGGCTACACTTTTTATCTGTTCAAATTTAAACATTCAAATGCATGCAGTCTTGATTAGACTAGTTTTGCTCTTGATTTCTGTGCTAAATTAAAACATATTAGCAGATTGTTGCTTGAGCTGTGTAATCTATCACAACGGAAAATGAAAAATGAGTACAGGCTGGAGCAGCTTTCAAGAATATAAAGTAGATTTCTATACACTTTTTGTAGAGCAATCAATGGAAAAATGTGTCAAAATGTCTTTAAAACTGCTACAAAGCTAAACTGTGTTCTCATTTTTGAAAGAAGCATATTTTAAATAATGTAGAAAGTAAAAGCTTTAGCCACTGAAGGAACCGCAAAGTCCATGTGAGAAAATCATAGCGTAGGATCTTATTTCTTTAGGGTTCAGCACCAAAATTCCATGGAAGAAAAATGACACATTTATCACATTTTGGGATTACAATATGATCCTTATTTGAAACTTCTGCTAACATTTCTGGGGCCCCAGGTTGGAGGGATTATATTTGCTTTGTAGTCCAACACATAAACTAGCCTTAATGCTAAGCTAGGCTAATTAACTGCTGCTTTTAGTTTCATATTTACAGTACAGATATGAGAAAGATTAGCCTTCACATCTCAGCCCAACACTTGAAGCACTTAAATCTGTTAGATTTAGCTTTTATGTTATTATGAAAAAGAGTTCAATCCCATCTAATATATATTTGGTTGGGTGAAAAGGAGCAACAGTAAAGTAATAAAATAAATGGCAAAGATATGTTGATCTGAAATATATTTGCGTTACATCGTAAACAAAGCAGCAGAAAGTGTGTTTCCTTCAAACTGTAATGCAGAGAACAGTTGTGTAGGAATGTAAGTCTTGGGCAGGGCTGAAAACACAGAAGCATAAATTGTATAAATGGGCTAAAACTCTGCCAAAACCACTGCTATGCTGCTTTCAACATGACACACAAACTGTACATTTTGAAGGTAGAACCAGCAACAAACTGAGTAAATTCACTTTCATACATTTCATCCAGTGTATGAAACTTTCACCTTTACTTTCTTATAGCCGGCAGCAAACAACCGGAGATGTTTGAACAGTTTTCTTGGGAAACTCCCAAATGTAAACTTGAGTCTGATGAGAGACGAGTCTCGGAGAACAAATACAACTTGTCACGAGTCGTAGGTCACGTGACTTGGACTGTTTGTTATGTGACTCCATCTTTGAGCAGAGACAGTAAAAGTCAATAAAGGTGATTAATTGTAACTGGGTTAGACTGACACAGAAGACCTATGAAACAGGTTTAATATGTTAAAAAAACTGTAAAATAAATGTCTTCAACCCGTTTTTACCGTGCAATTTTTTGGACAATTTGATATTATTTTGCAGAATTTGACTGTTGTGTTAAATTACAATAAATTACTAATAAAATCACAGAAAAAAATTATAATTTACATGTTAACCATAAAAAAACAGGCCAAAACTGTAAATAATTTCCACATTTAAAAAATATTGTATTTTTAAAAATGGTAGTTCATTTTTTTTTTGGGTGGGGGGAGATACCATACACTTTTTTTTAACCATGTTTAAATGATTTATTTATTTATTTTATTAAGCATTATTTAACCAGGAGTATGAGATTAAGAACCTCTTTTTCAAGGGAGACCTGGTCAAGACAGGCAGCAGCAAATACAAAACATGGTTACAAAATTACACAAAACATAATTAAAACATGAGCAAAAAAAAAATTTAAAAATAAGCCACAAATAGTAATTTTACAGATATTTGCCAATATTGAAATAAAAATTACGTTGGTTAATAAATGATGAATGGTAAATAATTTTTACCTGTCAGCCTCAAGCACCTGCATTTTTACCAGTGGTATTTTTTGTTTGTTTATTTGTATGTTTGTTTGTTTATTGTTATTGACAGTGGTGCTAAAATTACACTCTTTGTCCAGTATTTAAATCCACTAAAAATATAATTATTTTCTAGATATCATATGTTTCTTTTTGTTTTGTTTTGTTTTTACAGATTTTACAATTTTTATAAAATATATAGAATTCCACAATTTTTTGAAAATATTTTCTGTAACTTCCCTCACCATTTTTTAGCGTTTTTTTTTTTTTTGTTTTGTTTTACAGTGTATGCGAGTTATGTGATGAGAAAAATATGACAGATAAACATGATTTAGTTGCAGTCACAACAGTGAGCCAAGCAAAGAAATAGAAACTTCTCTGCCAACCAATATTGTATAATAATATTTTTTATGTAGCAAAATGCTAAACATTTGCTGGTTCCAGCTTGTCAAATGTGGGGATTTGCTACTTTTCTTTTCATTTATGATAGGTTTTATTTGGGTTTGACACTTACATTTGGAGAAAAACGAGAATTGAAGACATCATTTTGTTAAATTGTGGTGTTTTTTCCTACTAATTTACATCTTAGTTGCAACCCTGAATGCAGCATTTAAGAACTCTGGCATATTTGTTGAAGTAAAATGATGCTAAAACAAGTTTGCAAAGTAACACTGTTTGTTTTTGCTGAGTTAATTTAATGTCCCACGTGGAGTGTTCAGTTTATGACACTAAATCTTTCCTTGTGAAGCAGCTAATAGTTAAAGAATCACTGCAGCGATCAAACTTCTACACAGTTTGCATAACACAGTGCAACAGTGTTGACGAATGGCTCCAGTGGACCTGCAGTGGCGACTGCGCTCTTAAAATAAGGTCTCCTACTCTCTCTCTTTTTTTGTTGTTTAAACTCTAAGCAGTTCCAGAGTTGTGAGAATACTTTGGCTCAGCGCTTCGTCCACTGCTGTTGGCGAGGTTTTGTTAATGGATGCCTCACTGTAGCGTTGCTTTAATGTTGTGCGCTGCAGTGATTTACGGCGGGTGGAATTCCCTTCCTCTGCAGATCTGCTCATGCAGCGTAATTGGCCCATTTATCAGGAGCAGCAGAGATGCAGAATCACAGATGCATTCAGCATGAATCTGTAGAACGAGAGACAAAGTCGGGGTCAACAGCGACACGAGAGCAACTTAACGGAATAGTTTGGAGAAATATCTTTATTTGCATTTTTTGCTGAGAGTTGTGCAAGTCAGTGTCCCACCAGCGCATCTAAATCTCACTAATTAATGCTTCATATCTTGTTTGTTTAATCCCAGTAAAAATAATACATTATGGTTTTATGGAGGGATTATGTGTGCTGGATTATTTATTGAGTGGGTGTGGCGGCTTCCTGAAACAGTCACAACCTAGTCTTAATGCTAAGCTATGCTAATTAGCTGCTGTTTGTAGCTTACATTTATTGTACAGACATGGGAAGGGTCAACTTTTGCATCTAACTCCATCCTGGAAACCACTGACAGTGTTGTAGTTAGTTTTTCTGTGATATATATATTGAAAAATACATGATTTTTAATTTTTTTAACCAGGTGACTTGAATAACTATTTGGACAGAATGAATCATTCGAGGTCTAATTTTGCAGGGGAGTGAATCTGAATCATAAAACTATTTTTAAAAATCTGTTTGCAACCTTTCTCATATAGTATAACACTGACAAAGACATAAGAAATATATATTTTTTGCTTTGGATTGGCTTCAGATCTGGTTTTGCACTCGTCATACAGAGCTTTGTGATGCAGATTTAAATGGCCAAAAAAAAGAGCACTGCAAAAAGTAAGTCATTTTCTTCAACGTTAATTCCTTCTATAGCTGTAACTTATATACAACTAACATTACATTTCACTTTGCGAACAAATTCTTCCTTATTAGTGTTTCTCTCCTGTTCCCCATTGATTTTGTCGTGCACATATGGAGCAGGGATGTCAATAAACTCTGTGGCTTGTGAGTAAATCTAATTAAAATCTCCATGTTTCCAAGAACAATTAAATCAGAGTAAATTATGTTCCATCAGATAGACTTCTCTTGAAGAGGAAGCCAAGAATCATGTGGCAAAAAAAAGTTAATTTGCCTTATTTCACATCGCACTTCCCATGATGTGACGTTGATTAGAGCTGCAACTAACTGTTTACTCTTATTATTATTTCCTTATACCCCAAAGAGATTCAGATTATTGCCTTTAAAAAAACACAAATATTCAACTTTTAGAAGCTGGAATCAGAGGGCTGTGACTTTTTTTTTTTTTTTTTTTTTTTTAGATATAATGTACAGCCTTACAATTTGAGCAAATAAAGTTATAAAATTTTGGTTCTATCACACACATTACTCATCCTAATGCTGCATCTTTTAACAGTTTGCATGTTTTTAGTTTTTTTCTTGAGATTTTTTTACTGTATTTAAATTGGTTAAAATATCACTATTTTACAAATATTTACTATTCTTATCACTATTTTTTTTACAGTTTTTGTTGTATTTAAATTGAATAAAATGTCACTATTTTATAGATATTTGCTATTATTATCTCGATTATTGCAGTTTTTTAGCCCTTTGATGCACAGTGTGGGTCAGGAGATTCCCATTTTCCATTGGATTTGGGTCACTTTTGACCCATTTTGTGCATCAAAGGGTTAATGTCACAGTATTCAATAGTTTTTTTCTGGCACTCTTGCTCCCAATTTTTTCCACTTATTTTTTTTTTTTTTTACAGTGCAGATAAGTACAGTAACAGTCTTCTCACCTAACTCTCAAATCCCATTCCCCAAACTCCTCCATCTATCCCCTCTGCAGAGTGTTGTGCAGTTTCTGCATCGGTGTTTTCCTCTGAGCAGAGTTTGTGAGAGCGAGCTGTGACATTCTGACACACAGTGATCAGAGGACAGAGGCTGCACACAAGCGCCTCGGCCTAATTTATCTGGAATGCAGGAATGAAAGCGCGCAGAGCTCCGATTCTCACTTGCTTTATCTCTTCCTCCCTGTTTGCAGAGAGTGTGGCGGGACGCAAACTGCTGACTGAACTGCGGGCAGAGCGCGGAGGAGAACGTAGAAAAGGTAAGTCCAAGCGGGAGATAGTGGCTCCTTTCTCAATATTACAACACGAGTGGTGAGTGAAGGCTCTGCAGCTGCAAAGAGATTTCGAACTAGCCGTGACAGCTCCCATAAAGTTGTTGACAGCTGACACAGTTAAGGCCTCTGTCCGTCTGAATGCATTATTTATCAGCTGGGATGTCACAGTTATCAGCGTCACGTGCAGCAAGTCGGTATTTTGAGCAGCTGACAGATAAGAAACGAAACAGAGGATTTATGACGCAGCTGAGCAGCAATAAAATTCTCTCCTGAAAGACTTCTAAAAGGAGACTCTGTTTATTGTTCATTTTAAAGCCTTTTAGTTGCCTTTAAGGTAGCAGCCTGTTCCAGCAGGGGCATCTGCTTCATGTCACCATCATCTCCTCAGCCCTCCCTCCTTCTGTAGATAAGAAAATGTCAGGGTGGCATTTTCGCACAGTCCAACAATAATAAGCAGGAAAGCGACTTTGTGGACTCAGTGACAGCTCTGCTAAATTGCTGGTTGCCTTTTTGTGTGTTTTTTTTTGCATGGAAATTCAAGTTATTACCTCAGTTTTTGCTTTTTTTAAGCCATGCAAGCAACGTGGCTCTCTGGTTTGTCCATTAGCATCCTGATACGCTAAACTGAGATTTCCAAAGTAGTAATTTTTTACTAAATTGGTAGGTTTGGTAGGTGGGTGATTAGAAACAGATAGTATGAGCAAGAAAATCCTGAAACATCTTGTAACTTAAGGAATTTTGCACAAAACACCAACAAGAAGCGTTTTTCTGCTAGAGTTCAGTGTTAGCATCTGATGCCAAAGGTGTAGTTACTTTTCTGCTGTGACTTAAACTAAAGGAAGTCTTCGCACAGCTATTTCATGAGGTAGGTACGTAGGAGAAGGACAAAAAGTTTTGATCATACTCTCACACACTCTCAAATTGCAAAAATCTATTTATTTGTGTGAAATATCGGTGCTAGATCTTCATCAGGCGAATAGTCTGGTGCAAAGAGAGAAGCCATGTTAAGTAAGAACTGGCTCTGACTATTTTCAGTACAATACAGAAAATGAGAATCATGAATATTACAACAAAATGCTTCAGTTTAATATCGCCTAATGCTGGTTAAATGAACAAAAAGTGAGTCTTATCTTCATAGTTTTCTATTTGCCTCTAGGTTTTTATCAAAGACATCACCTTTCCCTCTAAACTAGGCTATTGTACCACAGTATTTTATTTTTAAAAAACATAAGACCTACTTTTTTACATGCATCCCAGAAACCTTAAAGGGTGACATGTATCCCTATCAATAGTCTGATGATAGGTTGGCCTGTTTTGTCATCTCCCCTGAGTGTTGAAACAATATTAAGGCCTTGATACAAAAGGCACCGAAAACTAATTTCTTCTCATCAGTCATGACTTTGTAGTGCGTCTCTGCCCTATTTTTATTTTGGAGAGGAACTGAAGTGAAGTTTTTATACAATCCTGAGATATTTCTTCATAATTCTTCACATTTTCCACTCAGAATAATAGAAATTTACTTCTAAAAATTTGTGTTTCTTTACGATGTCCGATTTTCGAAACCAAAAACCAACTAAATAATTAGTTTAACATCACGCATCAAGTTTTAAAAATCCAACACATTAGTTTCTTTACTTTAAAACACTAATAACACCACTTTAGATTTTGTTTTTCGACACATTATACCCCTACAAGGCGACATTCTCCTCCACAGGAAGAGAACCACCAGGATCCTTCAGCTGCACTGACTATAAAACATTGTGTTTACTTTACACTGTTAATACTGTGCAGTCGGCTGCGGGTCGTGCACATAAATCCTCTTCAAAATGTCGTTTGGTTTGCACTGACGCTGTTCAGAGATGTTCGAGTGTGGTGCAGGAGGAAATGCTTCACTCTTAAAAAAACGGGAATTAGTTATATACTGTCGATCTTCATTTAATACTTTTTTCCACAAAGTCATAAAAGATAAGAAATAGTGCTTTAGTCTGTTAGCTTTCATTTTGCATGTGGAAACTCTTTTGATTTAAATGTAAAATGGACAAAAACTCTTCTACTGTTAAATCTCATCAACCTCAGACTGATTTATTAAGTGTAACCATCCTCAAAAGTTTGGTTTATTAATAAACTGGTTTAACAGCAGTCTTTTATGTTGCATTACACTAAACTTTAGTGGCATTAAAAGTACAAATAGCCAAGAGTCCTGAAGGTAATTTATTGAGAAAAGTGCAGAAAAAAAGCTGGTAAAAGCATCTTGCATGTTATCAGCTAAATGCAACATTTTTACATCACATTGAGCACTTATGGCTCGAAACTGAAATTTTGCATTATTTTCTGCCACTTTATACATGAAACAGTTACAAATAAATGAAAATAAAATATAATAGCAGTGAAGAAACATTCCACATTAAATCAACTATTGCATTCAGCTTCATTGTAGTAGAAAATAAACACCTCTACATCTGTAAACTCGCAAAGAAAACTAAGAAAAAGAAAAAAAAATTATCACATTTTATCAAATTTATCCAGTACATCTGTTTACAAGCTCTTTTAGGAGCAGTCCAGCATTAACAGATCTGATTATTGTGTAAAATAACCTGTGACTCTGCCGAGCTTTTAATTGTGGCAGCAGTTCACCGTCCTGATGAGCAGATGTGCCACAGTGGAGCATTAATATTCATGATTAGCTCCAGAGCCTCACTGAGATCAGTGCTGACGCCACGCTGAGTCGCACCGCGGAGCAAACAGCCGGATGACGGAGGGACGATTGATCACATACTGAGGATGAAGCTGTTCTGGAGCTTGACGCGTTTAATCGAAGAGGTTTTAGAAGACGAGGGAGCATCTGAGGACACTAAACGAAAACTACATGGACAAGTGACAAATAAGTGACAAAGAATGCAGATCTCCAACATTATCTTATCCAGTGAGGGAACATGTTTGTAAGAAAGACGTTCAGTCTTACAGATTTGTAGAGTTAAAGCCGAGAAGTGCTGAAGCTGCTCTGAAGTTTCTCCAGATATGCAGTATTTTATTTGCTTTCCACGAAGTTCCTGATGTGTTTGAATAATTTAAAGTGCATGATCCTAAAACAGTCATGTAAAGAGGAAGTAATTGTTGACTTTTGTTAACATATTTGAACACGATCCTCTTTGAAATAGTGCCTGCAAGTAAAGGTGATGGATTATGTAGCTGGATTCACATGGAAAAAAAATTACATTTATCACACCTTCAATTTAAGCAAATTAGTATCAGGAGTTCCACATTAGGCCAATGATTAGAACATGTATTTTCTAAACCTTTGACGTCCAAATTCTGCTGTTTTCTGAGTGTGTGGAGTTCCTAAGGCGTTCAGAAAAACAGGATGTGGTTGCCTAGAAGTCTGGCAAAGTATTTAAAAAGATCTCTGAGTTACCTAAAATCAATCACTCCATTGTGAGGAATGTTATCAACAGGTTCCTCTAAAAGACATCTCCAAGAACCCCGACGTTTCATTAGAGAATCTGCAAGTAGGTCTACAGCTGTTAGTGTCAAAGTTCTGTATCTACAAACAGGAGATCGTGGATTAAGGAAGGAAAAAGCCTTTGCTGTCCAAAAACAACATTAGAGCAAAACTGCAGTTTGTCAGTAAACATACAGGCGAATAATGTTTTTGAACAGATGAACCAAACAACAGTAAGTAGACATATTAGACCAAAAACAGCTTTTCAGTAAAAGAACCTCAAACAAACTGTGAAGCATGGAGGTGGAAGTGTTATGGTTGATTCAACAATGACTTCTACATCACAGCAAAGAGTGCTTGAAGATAAAATGAAGCCATCTGTCCAAAAGTTGAACCTGTGGTTGACCTTCCAGAAGGATAATGATCCTAAGCACATGATTAAATCCACTAAGGAATGACTCTGAAAGAAGAACTGGAGGGTTATGGAGCGGCCAAGTCAAAGAAAATGCTGTGAAGGGGGATTAAAAATAGAAAGTACATGTAAAAAAAACTCTCCAACATCTTGGAACTGAAGGAATTTTCAGCAGGTTGATGTCAGAAGCTGGTGGACAATTACGCAAAACACCTACAAGGAGTGTTTTTCTGCTAAAGAGTTCAGTGTTGCTCTTCCAACTGAACCAATTTTAGATTAGATTAGATTAGATTTAACTTTATTGCCACTGAACAGAGTCCAAGTACCAAGACAACACACTGCAGCATCGAACCAGAAGTGCAAATGCAGCAGTAAAGTGCATTTTTAACAGTCTGGTATCTACAGCATGTTACAGTATAAACACAATTAGCAGTATGGACACACTAATATATGAATATATGGATACAATATAAGAGATTTACAAGGGAGAGAGTCAAAACTGTCAGCAAATCATTTCAGATACTGGTAGACAGCTACACAAAACACCTACAAGAAGTTTTTCTCTACTAGAGTTGAACTTCTAAGGCCAAAGGTGTAGTTACTTTTTTCTCCAAAAGAACATTACATTTATTGATATTTTTGTTGAAAAGCTAATTTTTGTGTCACCTTTACCTGTAGGTCAGCGGTGTCAAACTCATTTTAGTTCAGGGGCCACGTTCAGCCCAATTTGATCTGCAGTGGGCCAGACCAGTAAAATCACAGCATAATAACCTGTAAATAACAACAACTCAAAAATGTTCCTTTGTTTTAGTGCAAAAAAGTACATTCTGAAAATATTCACATTTAAGGAATTATCTTTGTACAAAACATCATGAATAACCTGAAATTTCTTCAGAAAAATAAGTTCAATTTCAGCAATATTATGCCTCAGTTTATGATTTACACATTACAACTTACAGATCACAGAGTGTCTACAAAGGAAGAAAACATTTAGTCAGCAGGTATCTGGAACTGAATGATATAGTATTATACTTTATGATCAAAATGACAAAAGTCAGATTAAAAAAAGACAAAAAAGGCAACAAAAACAAAGCAAAATCTTACAAATATCAGACGCAAAATGACAAAAATGAGACACAAAATGACAAAAATGAGACAAATGACACAAAAAAACTAAACAAAGAAGAGAAAAAATTTGACAAAAAGTTATAAAGTGACAAAAAAATGGACAAACGAAAAAATAACACAAAAAAATCACACAAATGACACAAACAAGACCAAAAATGACAAAAGCGAAAAACAAAACAACAAAAAAGTAGACAACGCAAACGATACAAAAAACCCCAGCAAAACGACAAAAAACGATACAAAACATCGCATACAGCAAAACACAAAATGACAAAAATGAGACAAAAGGCACAAGTGAGACAGAATGGAAACACAAAACGACACAAACGAGGAACAAAATGACAAAATCATGAGACAAATGACAAAAGTCAGACAATAAAACAACACAAAAAAGACAAAATACTACAAAAATGAGACACAAAATGACAAAAGAACAATGAGCAATCTAATATTTTACTTTATGATCAAAACAACTTGTCATGGCCTAGAAATTATTTTAAATTTATAGTTTTATAAATTTACAATTGGCAGTTAATGTCTTCTCTGTAATTTTTACACTTTGAGGGCCGGATTGGACCCTCTGGAGGGCTGGTTTTGGCCCGTGGGCCGCATGTTTGACACCCCTGCTGTAGGTATTATATCAAATTGGATCAAATGTTACCAAATGTTAAAATACACACTTTTTTCACATGACTACACATGAAATTCTTGATTTATCGCCCGTCACGTGAGGCGGCGACACTCGCTTTGCTCTTATGTGTGACTAAGAAGTGTCAATAAGTACGTTTCCTCCAGAAAAACACCACCATCAGTGCAAAATGAGAGCTTTTATCTGCAAAACCAGCAATGTCTCTTATCCGTTTATCTATTTTAAATATAGTGCCGGACAAAGCGCTGCCCCCACACTCTCCTCCCCCCTTTACTGCCAGGCTGCCTAGCAACTGACACCATAAATAATACGCTGGTGTGTGTGTGTGTGTGTGTGTGTGTGTGTGTGTGTGTGTGTGTGTGTGTTCGCAGGCATGTGATAATAAACAGGGTATCTGTTACTCCCCTCTGAACGCCTGGTACTGTATGTGATGGTGCTCATGGGTGAACTAAGATGTCTGTGGCCGTCTTTCTGCAGACAGAGCACACTAGACCTGACCGACCACCGCGCTCATGGCCAGCAATAACACGGCCAGCATCGCACAAGCCAGGAAGCTGGTGGAGCAGCTGAAGATGGAGGCCAACATCGACAGGATAAAGGTGAGCCGCAGGGTTGTGGGTCATGTTATTAAGCCAAGTTTCGTCCATTAACTTACATACACTACAGTTCCAAAGTTTGGGGTCACTTAGAAATGTCCTTATTGTTGATTGTTTATAATAAAAAAAAAGTTTCAAGCAGATCGCCCAACTGTGTTTCTTCTACTATAATAAAGATACAATAATATGCTGTAAAAAAAAAAGTGGCTACTGAGATTCATTGTTGCTTGTAATGAGACAGCAAACATCATGAATCAGTATATAAATATATATTTAAACCCCTAGTTTGTACTGTTAACTGTATGTTATTTGCGTTTAGTTAAACCATTGATCACATCTCCAGCTTTGTTCAGCAAATGAATTGATTTAATTGAAATAAAATAGCAATTTGGTTTGATTATTAGGCAATTAAAACAGCACATTTTAAAACGAGAAAATGATTTTCATGAAATATCTTGATTTTAATCTTAGTTTTGGTTCATTTTCTTGATGGAACACACCAATAAATGGTATAATTGGGGTGATTTTTAAAGATTACATGTGTTTTAAACCCTCCTCAGAGAGTTAAGGTAAGGTATGTGGCTGCAATTCTTTCAAAAGTTTGAAATGTCCGTATTTTTGAGAGAAAATCATTTTTTTAAAAAATGAAGATAACTTTAAAGGAATCAGAAATACAGTTTAGACATTGTCAATGTGGTAAATGACTATTCTAGCTGGAAATTTTTAATGGAATATCTCCATAGAGGTACAGAGGAACATTTCCAGCAACCATCACTCCTGTGTACTAATGCTACATTTTGTTAGCTGGGTCAATAATTGAGGGACTTTTGAAGTCCATAGGATAAATCTTGCATACATTTTTATTAAAAATAAAAAAAAAAACTCATGCTTTTATGTTCATTATGATCACGTCTTTATTCATTATGTAAACAACCACTTATTAATAAAAAATTACTGGATATCACTAAAATGTCAACGAAATAACATTCTAATTAGCTAAACAATAATAAAATTTAGCTTATGTTGTTCTTTTTATTAAGTTGAGATAATCATGACAGATATTTCTTTTCTGCCAATATATCAAATTTTATATGGAAAATAACAAATTGTATCTGTGTCTGAGAAATCACTTTCAACTAAGTTACCCAAAAAAAAAACATCTCTCAAGGAAGTGTGTTAATTCCAGATCACATGACCTGCTCCACATGATGTCATTTCCTCCTGGAGAAAAAACTGGCCAAACTCCAAGACTTTCTGAGTTATTTAATATAAAGTAGTGTGTGAGTCAAGTGTGGATTCATCACATGTCAACAGGTTTACTACAATATCTTTATAAATAACTTTCAATTTCCATTTTAATCAATTGTATATATAATATTTAGAAGAATCTTTCTGTAAAAATGCCATGTGGTGTTTGGTTATAGGCTGTCGTGTTGATTTTAGGCCTGAAAACAGCAAAAACATCAACTATGATACAAAAAGTCCCACAATTATATATTGACCCAGCTAATGGTGTTGAAGGGCTAATTGATGATTAGAAAACCCTTATGCAATTATGTTAGCACATGGATAAAAGTGTGAGTTTCCACGGAAAACATGAAATTGTCTGGGTGAGCCCAAACTTTTGAACTATTATATTAGTATATATTTCTTATAGTTCCAAGCAGCTGCTGTTTTAAGTTAGTAGAGTTTACAGACTACATAATGCAGACAGGAGCAGGTTTTTATTTGCTTGTTATCTGACGTTTTTGTAGGTTTTCTTATGTCAAAGCAGGAAAATTGAGGTCAGCTTAACATAAAAACACCAAATGAAAAAGCTTAATTCTCTAACTGCATTATTGAAATCATGATCCAAAAACTATAAGCAGTAAAAATGACCTCACAACTACACATTATAGGTGTGAATTATGAATATTTTATATATTTAAAAACTTTGTGCAATATCTGTTTTTCTACATATACTAGAATCTGTGCAATATTGTTATTTTTTATAATTATGGACAAATCCATGCAATAGTATTACTTCTCTATCCCCATTTCTACTCATAAAAGAATCTGTACAACACTAATCATATATTCAATATTGTTATTTCCACATCCAGAATAATTAAGACAATCTGAACTAGTACTTATGTATATTTTTGGTTCATTTTTAATTACATATTTTCTAAAAGGTTGCACTCTCATCCCCTTTGCTGCAGTAACAATGTAAATTTCCCCACTGTGGGATTAATAAAGGCTTATTGTATCGTAGCTTCCCTCCATACGAGTTTCTCCGTCATCCCACTGTTTATTTCAGCAGCTTTAAAGGAGTGACAGCTGCAGAATGTTTGGTTTTTTTACAGACGTGGTTTTCAGTCTGACCCTTGACTTCTGTCAGTCACACGTCAGTCACTTCCTAGATGTGCCGACGGGCATAAAGTCTGAAAAAGGAAAGATCCAGAGTGAAAAACAAGACATTTTATGCAATAAGTAGAGGATAAATTATCATGTGACAGCAGCTGTGGTTGCAACTTTCAGTTTTCTTGTTTTTAAATGAAGTTTAACACAATTATTTTTACTGCTCACAGTTTTTGGCTCATGTTCTAGTTAATGCACTTAGACAATAAAGTGTTTTTTTTGCTACATTTGCTGACCTCAGTTTGTCCTCCTCGTGTTACTAATAACACTGATTAACATTCACGTCGTCCAGGAGAAGAAAAGACTTACTGCAGAACTTAATGGAACAAAATCGGTTTATTTGCTTAAAAGTTTATAGCATAAAATATAAGATATTTGTGAAATTTCTGCTTGATATATCAAATGCTTTCTCATATCACATTATAAAAAGAAAAACAAAAGCCCATCGATCTACTTTCAGCAGGTTTTTTCACACACTGAAACTTGAGTGTCTTAGGATCTGTAGGATCCCAGATGCTCAATAAGATCTGGATCTGGGGAGTGTAGAACCCTTAGGCCACTCCTGAGCAGTTTTTGTGGTGTGTTGGGGTATTATCCTGCTGAGGGTCGCAACTGGCATCAAGGACTACTGTTGCCATGGGGGTTGGGGGCTTACACTGCAAAAACTCAAAATCTTACCAAGTCTATTTGTCTTATTTTTAGTCTAAATGTCTCATCCCACTTGATTTAAGATAAATTCATTTAACAAGAGACATTTCAGCAAGATAGAGAGACTTGTTTTAAGACAATGCATCTTAAATATCTTGTTGTATTTGACAAAAAAACTCAAAATAAGTTTATTACATGTCAAATTAGGAGGTTACATCAAAGCAAAAATCTATTTTTGAGTGAAAAGCTGCAACATTTAGGCGGGTGGTACGTGTCAAACATCAGCATTGACGTCAGGACTCAACGTTGCATTAAAAGATGATCGCTGTTGTTCACCTGTCAGTGTTCATATTGTTGTGGCTGATGGGTGTATGTGTCCATATTTGCAGGTGTCTAAAGCAGCGGCGGACTTGATGTCGTACTGTGAAGCTCACGCCAAAGAGGACCCCCTGCTGTCGCCGGTCCCAGCGTCAGAGAACCCGTTCAGGGAGAAGAAGTTCTTCTGTGCCATCCTGTAAACTTCGGCATGGCCCTTCAGCAGCCTGCTCGGTGTGACACTTTGAACGTGGACGTTCAAAATACGTAGAAATCTTCTAGTAGGAGGGCTCGGCGATTATTGCCCCCTCTGTCGAATGGCACCTAAAGAGTGCACCAATTAAAAACCAGAGTTAACATGTAACCATTAAAGGGGCTGTGATTGCTTTTTGTGAGGGGTGTGCGGCATGTTGAAGGGGCTTTTAGACGACACTAAAGGGATGATGATGATGATGATGATGATGATGATGATGATGATGATGATGATGATGATGATGTGGAGTGTGATGATGATAACCACCCAGAGAACTGATGGACAACCAGTCAACTTACCAGGTCTTCAGGTTGTGATGTGTACAAACAAACAAAAAAAAAATAGATAAATAAAAAATATTTTGTGGTTCTTTTGGGACTTCCAGATGTTCTGTTAGATGGTTTGTTGGTGGCTCGAGCATCGTAGGACAGCAGACAAAACTACGCCTACCACTAGACGCCACCTGGTTATTGGAATGTTTTTTAAGTTGTTGTTTATTTTGTGTTTATTCCGACTTTACCTAGATATCTTTCTATAACTGTATGTGAAGTCTCTCTCTCTTTTTTTTTTTTTTTTTTACACCAACAGGTTAGTGGAAGCTTTTTTATTGGGATGTTTGAAACATTCGACTCTGTGACTCTATTTACACCTTTACCTTTCTGAAAATCAGTCTCTGTGTATCGACATCTTATCTGGCAAATGTGATGCAGTTTGTCTCCTTCAGATACAAACCCTCTTTCTACTCTTTGTATAAAATGACTAGCAAGTAAACTGTGCTGTGCTGTGAGTTCTGAATGTTTGTGTTTGTATCATCAACTATTGCATGAAATGGACAAACGGTGGTCTTTCTCTCTTTCCTTTCATGTGGAGATTGTATGGAGCAGAGGCAGCCTCGATCTGAAAGTAAAAAAGAAATATTAAAACAAGAAATGATTCAATGCAGACTCAACAAAGACATCTCTACAATTTAAAGAAACACCCGGTGACAGATTTGGAGTCGAAACCGCATTTCACAAACTAAAAAACAGTTTTAATCTTTACAAATCAGTGGGACATTATCACATCTGCTTATTCTACTCAACCTTTCATACCTTTATCTTATTATACCTGCATGCAAATATAGTCTATACATTTTTTTTTTTGTAATTTTGGGGGTCCTAAGCTTTGAGATGGTTAAAATAAATTTTGAAAAATGCTTTTCGCCCATCATAAATTTGTAAAAATGGTTCCAGCAGTCATCTAGCAGGTAATAATCAACTCTAACTGGGCTTGTTTTATCCTATTTAGGTAAAGTGTTGCCTTTTTGCTGCCCCCTAGAGCTATTTAAGCTCAACTGCGTGGATAATACGTACTTTACGAATATTATGTTCCAATTTAAATGCATACCAGACCAATAATATGAAAGCAGCATGAAATATTTGATTAAATTCTATGGAAAAAATTACTTCTTGTTCCAATAGAACAAATGTCATAAAACAACCAGATATGCGCTATATTGGAATGATAATGAACAGATTAAGTGTCAGATAATGGACCACAAATCACAAGTCAGTAACAAGTGACACATCTGCAACACATTGAATTCATATTGCAATCTGATGCTGGTTAACAGGATGTCATCCAGCTCTTCCTGAAGGACTCGGTGAAGTTGACAGACATTTTTAGGAGACATTATCATGTTCTTGGACATTCAGAGCCGTCTGTTTAGATGACAAATGACAAATGAGGTTTTAGATGACAAATGGCAGAGCTGTGGGAATTTGAGTGTCTGGTTACGACTTGAACTGACATGCCAGCATCCACCAACCATCTGGTCATGTTTGGTGTTGAGTTTTTCGAATAAAACTGCATTTTAAGGTGGCTTTTTCAGATCTGAAAGTTGGCCTTTAAAGACACACCTGACAAAGGCATGAATTACCAAAATGGTTGAGAATTTGTCTCCAGTTGAACACCTTAATAATTTTTTTGTGCATAATTGGCTATATTGAGCCCATTTCTAACAAAAGAAATTCAATTTTTAATCTTTTCTCTAAAAAGAAGACCATTTGCTAGCTGAATTTATATTATTTGTCATTTTAAATGTATGCTGCGTTTGGTTTAGTAAGAGCCTGCACATTTAGACTTCCGAATACGGTCATGGATGCGTCCTGGGAGGGATAAATAAGATCACCCAAATGAAGACTGGTGCTTCAGTTGATTGACATAAACACATTATCAGCCAACAATAACAGCAGTATGCATAATAATAATAGTTCTAATAAGAATAAATAAGCATAATGTTAGAAAACAGAGCATAGACGATTTATGTGGCGTAGAATGTAAACAATATAATGCTTGGATGAGAAAAGGTTATTGTCAGAAGTGGGATTCGAACCCACGCCTCCAGGGGAGACTGCGACCTGAACGCAGCGCCTTAGACCGCTCGGCCATCCTGACATACTGTAAAAGTGCACTAGACCGTATTATGTAGCATGTGAAATAAAAAAAAAATAAAAAAAATACTCTCTTTATCATTTATTTTTTATTGGAATGGAATTAAAATCCCTAAAATATAAACGGACCCGGTTCGCAAAGACAACGGTTTATCCGAAGCTGCTGTTCCGGCATCATTTGGGGTCTCCTGTCTGACTGCTAACGGTCACCGGTCAGCTAACGTTCCACCACGTTAAGTAAGTTCGTATTTCCTTTCAGAAACTGATTTGTAATGACAGCTGTTATCCATCACAGACTGATGGACTGTCTGACACTGCCACACCTCACACTGCAACGGACTCCAGCATGCCTCGGTTATATAACGTATTTGCGTTGTTCTGCTGTAGTAGTAGTAGTTAGCACGCCGAAGTAGATGCTAGTTAGCTGCTAGCTTAACGAGCTAGCTAAGTAGCAACAGTTTATTAAGAACAGAGCGTCTGTTTCTCAAAAAAAGGTAATTTTGTGAATAATTTGTATGGCACTGATATGACTGTGTTAAATAATAGAAAGGCAATAAATGTCTTCGCTGAAGCTGACTCACATTAGCAAGCTGTTAAGTGGTTGTGAAGTTAGTTTCTTGGTACATTAGCTAAGCTAGCAGCTACCTTCATGCCTTCTTTTTTACTATTTCAGTCAAACTATGTGGTGTCTGGTGAGGCCTGCAGTGTTTCAACACCAGACCTGTGTCTTATTATGTTAAAAATATGTTTACTGTCAGAATAAGTCTCTAAACTATCCAGTCTAGCCTGTAACGTTGTGCAAATGTTTATAGACAAATAACTTGACGGTTAAACACTGTTTGCGTCTCACTCCTGTTGTCTGTTTTTTGCACTTTCCCACAACTCTTAACTGCTTAATTTGAATTAATAAACACGTTGAAAAGGTAATATTTGCTCAAAATACGTGTCACAAGATGCACAACTAATTTATTATCAGTCTCTCCTGACCAAACTACAGCTGTATTAACTTGGTGGTGCTCAAAAATACAGTGAACCATCTATATTTTCCTTTTTTTTTGTGCTTTATGAATGCTTTTATTGCATTCATTATTTTATTAGTATTAATTAATACTGCCTTAATGAGTTTATGCCTTCTGTCTTTTCACTTTTGCCTTTTTTATCCTAATTTTGTGTGGCTTGGTCTGTCTTTACTGGCCGACCTTCTGGGTATTCTGGGTATACTGCGTTCATTTTGTCAGTCAAAACACTTTTTAAACCCTTGTTTCCAAACATCCTGTATGAATAACGTTAATATTAATATTTTCTTATGCGAGATGGATGGATGGATGGATGGATGGATGGATAGATACTTTATTCATCACCTTGAAGAAATTCAAGATGCATTTTCTATATCCACTTGTGTTTTTATCCAGAGTTTTAATAGACTATTTTCTGATAATGACTCCTCCATCTCTGTTTCCTCTCCCCAGTTTGCCACCCATGGCCTCCTTTGCTCCAAACAACTTCTCCTGGGTGGAACCAGGCAAACTAGCCGGACTGGCGTTGCCCAGGATGACGTGTGAATACCAGTATCTGCTGGACAACAGCATCAAACACCTGGTCTGCCTGTGTGAGAGGAAACCGCCTTATTATGACTCATGTCCAGACTTACAGCTTCACCACATCAAGATCGCAGACTTCACTGCTCCTTCACCGAGTCAGATCGATAGATTCCTCTCCATCGTGGAAGAAGCCAACTCTAAGGGGGAGGTAGGATCTCAGATACTGACCGGCTGTGTTTAGTGGATGTTTTAAAGTATTTTCAGAACTCTGCCGGGCTGCACAGCGCTGTAACCTAAAACATCTGGCATCAAGTTTACTTGATATTCATGAAACCCCTGGAGCTGCAGCAGGGAAAGAAATATTTCACAACCTTGCGCTTTCTCCAAAATGCAAAAATGAAAAGTCCACAAGGAGAAAGGCTTTAAAAATCTACAAACTAGCTGATAATCAGATCCCATATTCATCAATTTTCAGTTCTTACTAACATTTGTAACTGGTTTCAAATAATAATTAAAAAAAGTCTCTTTTAATTGCATAGATGTAGAAAACGAACAAACAAAAGACATGTTTTTTTTTTTAAATCAGAAATCAGTCAAAAGTAATACTGATACTTAAAAATATATGAATATTGGATCCAGTATTGATCAGTATTACTTATAAGTATCATGTTTAACTGATTTCCAATAAAAATGTCTCTTTTCATTGCATAAATGCAGAACATAATAAAAAGAGACTTTTTAAAAATTAATTTAAATGAAAAATGACTGTAATGAATGAAAATTGGATGTGATATTCATCAGTTTTTAGTTATTAGTGTCATTTTTACTGATTTCCAGTATAAAATGTCTCTCTTAATTGCATATATGTAGAACATAAACAAACAAAAGAGATGTTTTAATTTTTTTTATTGGAAATCAGTTAAAAATTCTATTAATGATTAAAAACTGGTGAAAATCTGATCTGATAATCATCAATTCTTAATTTTTTTGTAGAATCTTTAACTGATTTAAAAAAACAATAACAAAAATAACTTGTATTATACATGTAGAATGCAAGAGAGACTTTTTTTTTCCCCTCGGAAATTAGTTAAAAATTAAAGTCATAAATAGAAATTGATGAATATCGGATCCAATATTTATCCATTCCTAAATATTCATTTTTTTTCTACATAATTGCCTTTATGTTAAACATAAACTAACAAAAAAATGTTATTTTTTAAATCAGAAATCAGCTAGAAATGATAGCATTAATAAAAAATGGATGAATATTAGCAATTAATGGTATTGTTTTTAGCTGATTATTTTTAACGGTATCTTTTAATTGCATATATGTACAACTTAAACAAACAGACATCAAATTGAAAATCTGTGAATATTACATCTGATTTTCATCATATTTTAATTATTAGACTGATTTCTGAATTTTAAAAAAAGTCTCTTTTTATTAGATATATGTAGAACATAAATAAACAACAACAAAAAAAGAATTTCAACAAAGTTGTGTTGAGGTGTGTTGGAGTTGGCATTTTTCTAAATTTTGATGCCAATGTCTCCCTGATTACTAATAAGTGGTATTGCTGATCAACCCCTAGTGAGAATATGGGACTGCAGACTATTTGTGCAACTTTCACAAAGACTGTCAGCACCAAGATTAGCACAAAGCTTACCTGGTTGTTGGGAGTATTTAATATTGTTTAATGGTGTTTGCAAGTCATTTTCCTTCGTTTACAAATTTATCACTTGTCCCATAAAATTTGAGAAAATACTTCTCATAATTTCTTCTCTGATTAATAGTTTGAAGCCCAAACATATTCAGGTAACACACAGCTATGACATTAACCCTCGTGTCGTCCTGCGGGTCAAAATTGATCCATTTTAAAGTTTAAAATGTGGGAAAAAAAATCTTTTCACAGTGAAACTTTTGATGTCCACATTTTCAGTATTTTTGGGAAATCTTTGAACATTGTTTGGTGGAAAAAAAGAAATGTCAAAAACGTTTCTTAAGAACATTCACAAAAAAATCAACCAAAATCCAGCGAAATTCGCTGGATTTTGGTTGATTTTTTTTGTGAATGTTCTTAAGAGAATATTAGAAGTTTTACTGATATATATGTAATCACTTTAGATATTTTTAGGATTTTTTAAGGAAGATTTTTACAATTTTTTTGAAAATATTTCCAAGAATTGTCTTGCCAATTTTTTATTTTTTTTTTTAAAAATACGACTTTTAAGGGAAACTTTTAAAGAATTATTGGAATTTTTTTTTTTCTTCCTGACGGTTTTGCAAATTTTCAGAAATTTGGGGAATTTTTTTGCTGAATTTTTGGATTTTTTTCAGACAAGGAAACAGTATCTTTTGGTGCCTGTAAACAAGGACAACAGGAGGGCTAAGACCTCTCTGTTTGCGAAGCTTAAGTGTAAACGTCTCATCTCCTGACTGCTGCAGGATGTTTGCTGCCTTACAGTCGGCTGAAGTAAATAAACGGCGTGTTGTTTGTCGCCAGGGTGTGGGAGTTCACTGCATGCACGGCCACGGCAGAACGGGGACCATGCTGGCCTGCTACCTGGTGAAGACGAGGAAGATTTCTGGACAAGATGCCATCCGCGAGATCCGCCGACTGAGGCCAGGTTCGATTGAAACCGATGGGCAAGAGAAAGCAGTGGTGCAGTTTTACCAGCGCACTAAGTAGCTTTAACAGAACAAATATAGCAACATAAAGCTCTTATTTTACAGTGAATAAGCATAAAATGAAGCCAACTACTCCTAAATTAAGGCTTTATTATATGGAAAACATGAAAAATAATGTGTAAACAGTTGATAAATCCAAAGAGTGATTGATACAGACAATAGTACTCAGCTTAAATGTAGAAATTACTCCAACATTTCTAGTGCAAATGCGTTCTACTTTTTAACATGTTGCTGTACACCGTCGCTCTGCTCGCAGATTATTACATTGCTTTATTTAGACGTTTTTCTGATTTGATTAAAAGGCTTTAAGCTGCTTTTATGCACTGGACGCCAGAGAAAAGAGATGCTGACGTTCCTTGAAGGTGAGCTTCTCAGGAGCCGACACTCTCCTCATTTTCTCCTCCTGATTACTGCAAAAACACAAAATAAACACAAAATAAGCACAAATACTTAAATTCTCATGGGGGACGCAAACAGTCTTGAAATATATTTAATGCACATGTCATCTGAAGACTTCTTTTACTCAGGGAGATTCTTTTTAAGAGTTAAGTTGCTTTCTTGCTGTGCACAATTGTTCGTGGACATTTCTGAAAAAATGCTGCATCAATAGCTGTGCGTTAAATTAAATAAAATTTTAACTTCTTGTGCCAAAAACTGTAAACTCACTCTCTTGATTCCACGTTGTGAACACGTCGACTTGGTTCGCTTGGTTTCTGATCTGCAAAAAACACAAAAGTTTTGCCGTTTAATCTAAAATGAGATGTCAGATGAACACAGATGCGTTTGAATTTTTTAAAAATATGTTTTATTACCAGTCTTTGCTCTATCTTCCTTCTGGGAGAGGTGAGTTCCTGCTTGCTTCTCCAGCTCATTACTCTCCCTTTTCTTATTCTAAACATGGAAAAAATGGTGCATAGATACAGAACACAGTTACTTTTTGAAGAGCAGTTGATGGTAAATGTAAATAAAATCATTTTATTGTAACATTTTAAGACACTAATAACTTTATGTAAATTTTTGATTTATTTTCAGGTTATGTTTATAACACATTGTATTTCCTGTTTAGGTTGCTATGTTAACGTAGATTCCTTACATTCACCAGTCCATTTATTAGACACGCCAGTAAAATCTAATCCAGTACAGCAGCTCTGCATTTTAATTTTAACTTTTAGATTTTTTTGATTCTATATACATAGAGTATAAACAAACAAAAGAGATGTTTTTTTATTTATTTTTTAATCATAAATCAGTTAAAAATTCTACTAACAATTAAAAATTGGTGAAAATCTGCTCCAATATTAATCGATTCTTAATTTTTAGTAGAATTTTTAACTGATTTAAAAAAACAAACAAAAAACTTGTCTTTTAAGTGCATATATGTGGAACACAAACAAAAAAGATGTTTTTTTTCTCCATCTGAAATAAGTTAAAAATGATAGTAATAAATATCCAATAATTTTCCATTTTTAATTATTTTTTTCTACATAATTCCATATAAGTTAAACATAAACAAAAAAGAAGTGTGACCCTTTCTGCTTCAAACAGATATTTCACATAGTGTTGTGTCAGTTTTCTTGTTTAATATGTAAATTTTTCTAGAAAATCTTTGCCATCAATTGAACCAAATTTAGTCACATTTTTCTGCAGGTTGTTGTGTACAAAATGCACCAAAAAAAAAAGTCGTGTTGGGTTTATTTTCCCTTTAACATCAGCCTGTGGGTGCACTCTACCTGCACTCTTTTCTCCAGCTGCTGTAGCGTCACCATCATATCCAAATCTTCATCCTCCTCCTCATCTTCGTCCTCTCCCCTCTGCTGAACCTCCTGCAGCCTCTTCTGAAACTGCCACTCCAGGTTCAGCTTCCGCAGTCGGTCGTTCTCCTCCGCCGAGCGCTTGGCTTTGGCCTGGAGCTCCTGTACCTCCTGCTGCAGCAGCTCCACCACCTGAAGCCTCTGCTGCTTCTCCAGCTTCTCCTGGGCCTCCCTCCTCCAGGGGCCCGACATCTCCTGGGGGTCTTTCTGCTTCACAGGGCCTGAGCTCTTCTTCTGCTGATGGGGAGGCTCTTGGAAGGAGACGTGTTTGGTTGGAGTGATGCTCACTTGGGGTTTGGTTGCTTGGTTTCTTTGCTGCTGTGAGGACTGAGGTAGCTTCTTAATTGCAGAAACTGAACATGCGTATATCTGACCGGCTTGAGGACTCTGCTTGTTGACTTTGAGAGTTTGGTTCATCTTCACTTGGAAGGTGGTGAGTGGAGGGTTTGACTGGGTGCTCACTGCTCTGGTTATGGGGATGTCGATGCGTATTGGTTGGACTGAAGGAGTTGGTGCTGAATGCTGTGAAAACGGCGTTCTCCAGACACCGGCGTTGCTCGTGCGACTTCCCTGCTGTGGTTTTGTGCTCTCAGAGAGGATGTCGTGGGTGGAAACGCTCGAGCGAATCGGGAAAGATGAGTAGTGGCTCGTGGTTTGCTTTGCTGCCTGGTCCTTCTGCCTTTTGTCCAGCAGGGGGCCTCCACTGTCCATACACAAGTTCTCCTGTGACTGGGCCTGGCGCTTTAGAGGGAATAAAGACCGTTTAATAGCATTTAACCAGCTGTACTTGTGCAATTTTCCTCAATTTAACGCGAAATAAATAGAATAAATGATGGTCCAGACATACCATGAAGGTCCTCTGATTGGATCTCTGTCCATCTAAAGGTCTCAAAGATGCTTTGAATGTTTGCTGCGGTCGACTGGATTCAGATATGCCCTTGTCCTGGGATTTAGGGGTCGGAAGCGTCAAGTATTCCCTGTGAAATGTCTGAATATAAATACAAAATCAGAAAATTGGTCCATTTGTGACAAAAGTTGCACATTTTTGCAACTATGGTGTATTTCTTTCCACTGTGAAGGCATAGCTGAGCCATAAAGCATGCTTTATTCTTACAAAATGTTAAATTTACTGCCCAAAAACATCCAAAATAGATGAGATAAATCACCTTTACTCAAAATTTTAACTTTACTTCCACTGTGAAGGTTTAACTGAGTCATAAAACATGTTTTGTTCTTACATAATGTTAAATTTACTGCCCAAAAACATCCAAAACAGATGAGAAAAATCACCTTTACTCAAAATTGTAACTTTACTTGCAGTGTGTAAATAAGATATTCACAAATATAGTGTGGTTAAATGTATTTTTAAAAAGCCCATATTGTGGTTTTTGAGATTTTCTGTTTTTTAAAATAGATTTTTGTGTTGTTAAAGCTCAAAGTCTCCTCCAAAGTGAGTTATCCTCACAGAAAACACCGTTTCTAACTTTCCTGAAACGCCTTGTTTGATGTCCAGGATTTTTTTCTGTTACTTAGTGACATCACGATGTAACACATTTACATAACAACTTCAAACAAAGCGTGAGCAGCTTCATTGTTGTCGCCCATTATTTTCTTGCTAGAGCTGCCTCTGCTAGGGCTACATCTCTATATTCAAATATTTAGGGTTGCAAAACATAAAAAAATGTCTCGCATGTATCGGATCAGCTGACCAATCAGAGGAAACTGGGCTTTTTGGTAGAGGGTCTTTAAAGAGACAGTAGCTAAAACGGAGTGTTTCAGACAGAGATTGAGAAGAAATGCTGCAGCAATGAACTGTAGGACAAAAATAATATTGGGTTTGTACAATAAAGTATGTAAATTTATTCTATTAGTCCCCAAAAATACAGTTCTAAACCTGCAAATGTGCATCATATGGGCTCTTTAAACACTGAAAATGTGGATATTTTGACAAATAAGCAAAACTTGACAAACTTCACGGTTTTCCGAGAAAAATACTTTGAACTTCTTCGTATCAGTAAATGATTTGTGATTCTGTTTCTCCCACTTCAATGTTTCGTCACCAAAAACTGAAATTCTCACATCAGTGCAGAGGTTGATGCTGGAAACCGAAGCGAAGTTGTGGTTTCCTCTGACAGCAGGTTCACCAGGTTCATCTTCATCCTCCAGGCAAATGTCTGCTGGAATAAGGAGAAAAATAAAAATGCTGGAGCTGTTCTCATGACTCACCCTCAAGCTTTAATGTATTTCACATTAAAGCTGAGTGCTGTAAGCGCCCAGCAGCTATAAGTGATCAGAACACAAGTATACCCACTGGTCATGTTGGGGTTGGAGCGATAAAGTTGCCTGTTTCTCTGCATTATCTGCTCTTTCTGTCGTCTGCTGCCTCTGTGGAGATGCTCTGAAGGTCCAGGATCCATGACGCTGTACAGCATGAACGCTTTACCGTTTGGCTTAGCGAGGCCTCGATCGCCTTGTGAAGCGAGAGAAGGTGTTCATTAGGGCAGAGTGGAAAAATACAGATTTGCCTTCTGGTATTTTCTTACCAGTAGTTCTCTCTGGAGTTGGTTCACTCAGCAGAGCCCCCAGGCCATGATAACTCGCTCCGAACTTTGCAACCTGCAAGGTCACAACGGGGCCGGTTTGCATCATGATCGCTGCTGCCCTGAATCGAAAAAACAATGAGGTTAGAGAAGCAAAAAAAAAGCTGAAAGATAATGTTGAACTTGGACTGAAATACTCTTATTTTGGAGGAGATTTTAAAGTAAAAAACAGGATTCTCAACCACCTGTTCATAACATTTTCTGGAACTTCATGCAAAGAAGAATAAATGTGAGGCTGCTGTTAGCTTTGAGCTAAATGCTAATGCAAAGGATGGAAGAAATATTCAAATACTCAAGTAATTAAAGTAGAAAACAGCTAACGAACAAGAAATATACATAAGTGCTATTGATACTGTGCATATTCTTCTTTATGTAGAAAATCAGATGTTGCACAGATTCCTTTGAATGAGGAAAATAATATTGCACAAGATTAATCTTATTATATACATATAAATATAATCTTACCTGAGAGGAATATTAACGTTTGTGCAAACTCTCATGGTAATTTATTTAGTGTCAGTGATAGGGCAAAATGATTTAGGGAAATTATGGAAAACAAAAAATGGAATTTTTATTAAAAATGTAAAATATTTTACCATTTATGGTTTAGTAATCTTAAAGCTTTAGTCTAAAAAACATTGTGTAACAGATGTAAAGCATGTGATGGATCATTACTAGAAATAAAATTAAGAATATTAAGTAATCTATATTCTAATGCAGCCAATAATTAAAGAAAATAATAGGACCTCTCTGTAAACAATTTCTGACATTAAAATAGGAGCAGAATGTAAGTATAAAACAGTCAAGTTAAATAAAGTAATAATAGTAAACAAAATTGAGTCATAGGTCAAATGTGTTGCACAATATATACCTAAATTTGGAAGCTTTTTGATTTGCTAATTGCACTGTTTCAAATGATGCTTTTAATTTGAAATTCATTAACCGCTCCGCCCTAGTTGATGAGAGATTTCCTTCAAAAACACAAGTGTCAACCTCATGGTGGTACATGAGGAAAAAAGCAGATTATTAGGATTTATTCACCAGGAATTCCTGAGTATCTACAAAATTTCATCACAATCCATTTTGTAGTTGTTGAGACATTTCAGTCTGGACCGACGTCCTATAGAAGGATAAAAACCTCATCTTTTCTCTCTTAACTGTCCACCACACTGTTGTGTTTCTACCTTTCTTGGCTGAGTCCGACCAGGCTTTGACCGTCCACACTGAGCAGCTGATCTCCGGCTGTTAACCGGCCGTTCTGCACACAGACACACAATTTAGTTCAGTCTTTCCTTTGTGCAATTTCATCAAAAATAATTTCACACCTCAAGTTCAGCTTTTTCAAACGTGTTCCATCTCTCACCATTTCAGCTGGTCCGCCCTTTACGATGGATTTAATATAGATGCCAATGTTACCCTGCCCTGCTCCCTGCAGCAGTGAAAGAAAGATTGTTCATTCACTGAGACACTTTACTGGTAGTTTAATAGTTGCATTTAAGAAAAATAACATTTTGAAAGTCACCTTTGCAGCCACGATGCTGACCCCCATCCCACTGTTCAGAGGTTTGTTCAGTGTGATGGTCACAACCTCTGGCTGCCTGTGTGCTGCCTGTTTAAAAACAAAAGATGTTTAACCCTCCTGTTGTCCTCATTTACGGGCACCAAAAAGTATTGTTTCCTTGTCTGAAAAAAGGCCAAAAAATCAGCAAAAAAATTCCCCAAATTTCTGAAAATTTGCAAAACCTTCAGGAAGAAAATTCCAATAATTCCTTAAAAGTTTCCCTTAAAAGTATTATTTAAAAAAAAAAAAAAAAATCCCCCAAATTTGGCAAGAAAATTCTTTTAAATATTTTCAAAAAATGAGTAAAAATCTTCCAAAAAATCCTAAAACTGTCTAAAGTGATTACATATATATCAGTGAAACTTCTAATATTTTCTTTAAGAACATTCTCAAAAAAATCAACCAAAATCCAGCGAAATTCGGTTGGTTGATTTTTTTTGTGAATGTTCTTAAGAAACATTTTTAACATTTCTTTTTTCCCACCAAAAAATGTTCAAAGATTTCCCAAAAATGTTGAAAATGTGGACATTAGAAGTTTAACTGTGATTTTTTTACCTCACATTTTCAAACTTTAAAACGGGTCAATTTTGACTCGCAGGACCACAGGAGGGTTAACTTGATCTCAAATCATAGCCCAGCACATCTGGAAACAAAGAATTTATTTACCAGGTGTGTTCTCTCTTCAGAAGCTGCAGATTCACTGAAATGTACGGTCCAGTCTCCTTTAGAGTTCAGCTGAGACATCAAAGAGCAGAGACCTGCAACAGAAGGAAGGAAAATAATGCAAGAAGAAGCCATTTTAGAGTTAAATACAATTCAACCTTTGCACGTGAAGTCAAGATCCTTTACCTTTCTGGCAAATCGGCTCCATAAACTCTGTAAATCCTTGAGGGATTCCTCTGACGGTGTCACAGGAGTATCCTCCCTCCGGCAGCAGGAAGGGCAGGTGGAGGTCGAGGCTCTCCTCCAGCTGGATGTCCCGTCCTTCGCTCCGAATCAGGTTATCAGCCGAGGCCTCGGCAGCAGCCACGACGGCATCGATCAAATCCTGCAGCGAGGATGACAGACAGCGGATCGGACGGCGGAAATATTTCAGGAAAAGGTCGATCCGGCGTATAGAGTAGATGGGCATTTGTCATCGTGTGACAAGGCTTCAGGGGAGGCTCATCCGATCCGCCTGCTGCGACTCTGAAAAATACTCGAGACGACCCTGAACCCTCACCTCAATGCAGACATAGCAAAATGTACAAGCGTGACACAAAAGTTATAATGATGACTCTACAACTTTGAAGCCACTAGCTGTAGTAATAAATCAAAGGTTAATGTAGACATTATAGTTACAGTAAATAGGCAGACTTATATTGCTTGAGTATTTCCATTTTCTGCTACTTTCTACTTAAATTCTGTTGCATTTAAACTGCTATTACACTTGCATGTATTCTGCACTTCTAGATCATTTGTAGATGTAATATTTCCAATGCTAAACCATCGCCTGTTGCAAAGAATTTTGGCATATAATGTGATGGTAATCTTAAGTTTTAAGCAGCACACTACAAAGCTTGTACATTCATGTTTCAGCTCCCTTAAAATGCAGTCTATCTCAACTTGTAGACTCACATGCTTTTACCTCATCACACCAGAATTAGTGCAGCAACCTTTATGACTGCCTAAACCAAAAATCTAATGATCAACTCCAGATGCTACTTGGAACTTGGCTTGCCAGGATTTTCACCAGAACCAAGGGACATGATTGTGTCACTCCTGTTTTAGCCATTTTACACTGGCTCCCGCTATGTTTAAGATAGATTTTAAGATTTTATTGATACTTTTAAAGCCCTTCATGGCTCCTCTTCCAGTTATATCTCTAACCGCTTAGAGGAGTGTTTGCAGTTGGGGCCCAATATTCTAGAACGATATGATTGAAGAAATCAAGTTGGCAGAGTCACTTACGTCCCTCAGTCCCTTCTTGAAATATATCTTTACCATTTAACATTTCCTGAGTTGCCTTTACTTGAGTTTTAATTTCCGTTCTCGAGTCTCAAGTGATTGTGGTATAAAGACATTGGTGTCTGGAATGAATTGGTACTCCTGGATATAACTACACCCCTAGGACAAAAGATCACTCCAAGCAACTCAGTAAAAAGGTTATTGAAAAGCATAACTTAAATTTCCATGTCACTGAATGTACCCTGAGGTAAAATTGAATCCATCAGCAAGAAATGAAAGGTATATGGCACATACATATATCTGCCTAGAGCTGGCCATACTCACAGACTGATTGACCAGTGGCCATTTAGTGGCTGAGATGGAAGAAACTGCAATATAACAACTGTTGATCAGGTTCTCTACCAGTGAAGCTTTATGGGCGAGTGGAAAAGAGAAAGACACAATTGAAAAAAGCCAATATTAAATCTCGACTAAGGTTTACCAGAAGGTTCTAAAGTCGAGTGGAACAAGTTTCTTTGGTCTGATGAGATCAAAATTGAGTTTTTTGGCCATCACACTAGACAATATATTTGGACTGAACATCATCCCAAACACACCATTCCCACTGTGAAGCATGGCGGTGGCAGCATCATGATGTGGGGATGCTTCTTGGCAGCAAGCCCTGGAAGGCTTGTGCATGTAGAAGTTAAATTCACATGTTTAATTGATTGATATTACATTGTACAAATCAGTTTTCACTTTGACATGATTTTTATTTTTTGGTGAATTCTTGTCAAAAGTCAAAATATATTGACTACAATTTAAAATTTTAAAGAAATAAAGGTGTAACACTTCCAAGAAGGGCGAATACTTAATGGCACTACATATACCAAAATGTCTTTTAGAATCTAATGATTTTATGATCTGTTTGTTTTATTTTGCTGCATTTTGTTACTTGGATTCTGAAAAGTGCTTATTATTATATGATCAGCTAATTAAATGGATGCATTACTCCAGCAAAAACAACCAAACAGTATTTGAAATTGTTGAAAGTGGTCTCATCACACATTAACAGTGTAATGACATAGTTTTTTTTTTTTTTATAGTTTGAGTAGTAGTTATATTATTTCTATTTTATGCGC